>NW_020646638.1:1334994-1565352 GCF_003573695.1 Papaver somniferum | reverse complement strand
CCATACTTCCCATAGAAGCAACGCAGATTTGAATCTGCTGGGAATATACCAGAAGAAGAAAGGAGCCTCCCCGCCCAACATGTTTCTATCTCTGGAAGAGGAATTGCAGACCTCAACTTATCAATTAAACAAGCTTTCAAATTATCAAGTCTGTGGAATCTACCTACAATATTGGGGAAAGTAGTTAATCTACAATCTCTCAGGGCTCCCCCATCAGTATCCATAAGTGTAGGACCAGGGGGAAGGCACCCAGCAGAAAGAGATACCCAACCAATCTTAAGGCAACGGGTCGACGGAATGGGTGCGTACATATTTTACGCCCCATATCCTAGAACGTTGCCCCGGCCCCCACCGTCTGGGAATCCTCTGGCCCAGGATTTGCCAGCGGGGTGACAGGTCTCAAGACGATCACGAAGGTACCTTCCTTTCGTATCGCACTCAAAAACACTTAACTTTTGTTTTGATTTTTCACAAACTTAAAATACAAAAACATTGTAGGTATATCAAGAAGAGGATTCATTTCATAAAGGGTGATTACAAGAAGTGAACGGCCAAAGCCAAGGATACACAATCAAAAAACATTCCTTTTACATCGTTACAAAAAGCACAATTATGCCGCGGACCCTACGGAACGCTGCCACCTCTACCTAGGTGGCGGTCCCGTCGTCAGGATTTTTCCGAAGACTTGATGGGACGCTCCCACCAGAAGAGGGGCCCGAGGAGCTGGGCAATGCAGCAGGAACGGGACGACGAGGGTAGTTCTTCACGAGACCATGTTCATTCCGTAGGCCAAGCTCTATCCTCTCCAGCATCTTGTTCGTCTCCTCAGCCAATTGACAACGAGCCTTATGTTTAATAACTGTTGTCCGCTGTTGGGCTTGGGATAATAACGAGGATAGTCGATTCACTTCTCTGGAAGCAGCACCAACGGCCTCCTCGCGGGTGGCTGCTAAATTCTTGAAGTGATTGGTTTGTTCCTCTTGCTGTGCTAAGGAAGATTGAGCCTTTTCAAGTTCTTCATTTGTGACGCGAAGGCGTTCCTCGAGCCCTGAAAAAGACAACACCACGGAGTTAGCGTAGAAAACAAACAAGATCACACTCGATGAATCGGGATTATACCTTCGACACAAGCCGAAGCCTCTTCATATTCATTAACAACCGCATCTCGCGCTTCATCAAGATGATCATATTCCGCGGATAATTTCTTATAGTCTAGTTGAAGGTTGGTGAGAGTAAATTGACAGGCATCTAATTCTACCTGCTTCATCGAGTCCACATGACGAAGGTGGTCGACCTCTTTATTTATCTCTGAGACCCCTTTGCTGAGTCTATACATGCACACTTCAAGATTCCTCTCAGACTCAGCAAGACGGGCTACATCGGCACGAGACGCGGAAAGAGCATTGCTGAGAGCATAGACTTCAGCACGAGCATCATCTCGTTCCCTGGAAAGACCAAGCATATTATCTTGGACCCCTGAAAGAGGAATGGACCGCGCCGTCTGTAATTCTTCTTCCAATAGCTGAATCCTAGATTCCAACAAGGAAGTACGCTCGCGGGCTTCCCGCAGATTATCACTGGTCCACAGCAGTGTGCCATTAAATAAAGCACGATCATGGTTGTACAGATTTTGCATGTCGACCATCTGAACATGCCGCACGTGCCATACTTCAGCCCGGGCATCCCATTTCCTAGCCTCACTCTTAATCTTCTCAACCAAATCTCTAATACGAGATTTTTGCCGAGCTCTTTCGTTTCGAAGCCATACCAGCTCGGGGATGCCACCCACTGGACATAGGGTGGGGAGACTCAGACAGAACAACTAAGAGATAAAAGAATGACGACATACGGCGAGGGAAAAGAACCAAACCTGTGAAAGTGGAAACTTGGCTACGAGTTTGCTCTAACTCAGCGCGCACTGCAATAAGTTCTGAACGAAGATCAGCCTCTGCTTCACCCAGTTTTTCTTTCTCCTTAAGGCTTTTCTTCAGCTCTTCTATTTCCACCTCCGACGCAGATAATTCCTTTTCCCGATGACGAAGCTTAGCCTCGAGCTTCAGAGATTTTGCTTTAAAGAACTGATATAGCACGTGGTTGCAATGCTCGCTCCTCATCATCTACACATCAAAATGACAAAACATTATTCAACCGAAGCGTCCTATTCTCACGAACAAGCATGTACGAAAATTTACCTCCAGCACACGCTGTTGCGGGAAGCCATATTGATACCCGTCGGCAATAGCCATCATATCGGCAACAGAAGTAGGAGGCTCCGGCACGAGGGTAGCTTCGGGAACGGCTAACCTTTTTCCCCAGGCTTCAGACACCTGCGCCTCCGAAGACATCTCCATCATGCGACGGGTATACGCGGTTGATTCCTTTTCCCCAACAACCACAGGAGCAGGATGAGAGACAAACAGAAGATTCTTCTCCTTAAACCAACTCATGATGGCATCCTCACCCTCAGACATCGGCGACTGGGGAAGACTATCGGCGGGCGCGTCAACAACAGATTTTCCTTTGACCGACTCGACCCCCTCAGCATGAACGTTGGCATGTTCTCCCGCGCCTACATGCACAGCAGGCTCCTCCGCACCAACACCTTCTACAGCAGCATCACCATTACCATCACCACCAAGAACATCCCAATCGTCATTGGGGGAAAGTAAAGAGAAGTCCTCGGGAAAATCGAGGGCTTCGTCAAAGAACTCCCCCGTGGAATACATCCGATCGAAAGAAAATTCTTGAGAAGTGGGGAGGGTATCCATGACATCACCAGCAGGTACGGAAACATCCTCGATGACAACATCATCCGCCACTACACCCTTGTTCCTTCCTTCATCACCGACGAGACCAGCGAAGACCTCTTCTTCGGCATTGATAGGGGAGGTACCAGTACGTTCCTCCCCATCTGTAATCTCGTCCTCAGCAAACTCTTCGTTCACAGGACTAGTAACTTCTTCTTGGGCCTCAACCTCGCCCACCACCATAGTAGAAGACTGCTTCGGCCTAATCTTTTTCTTCTTCAATACCTAAAACCGACACCACAAAGGAATTATTCTTCCCGTCCGATGGAAGTTATAAAAACGAAACACAACTAGAATCTGCGTACCTGAGCAGCTGAGATATTCTTCGATGGGAGTATAGCACCTGAACCATCCTCCTCGTCTCCCTCTACGACATCCAGGGCATAAGGAAAATTCATGCCCGCAAAGTTCAGACGCCAGGGGCAGAAATCTCCATAGCGAGCGGGAGGAGATTCGCGCGGCTTACTATTCTCGGTTGGCCGCCATCCGCGGAAACCGGGAATCCAACCGTAAGCCCACGGACCTACTATCTCAATGACAGTGGCGTGCCACTCGTAGTCATGATCGCGCTTGATCCTTTCTCGCGCGGGGAAGAGTTTCCGACGATTGGACGCCTCCGTGCCAGGAACATACTTCAGCTTGGCATCACTGACCTCATTTAACAGACGAATCTCGCCTCGAGGAGCAGGAAGATTCCGAAGGCTGACACTCCACGGCTTGCGATTCCTGCTATTGACGTAATCACCGAAGGAGTTATTGAAATTTTCAGGAGTGTACCATTCCTTCTCCAAGGGATTGGGGACGTAGCAGGTCATCGACGTTTCCCCCTTACTCCGCAGATAGCATTCCTTCAGGGCGCGGAGATAATTCCCCGATAATTGGGATACGGAACGGCTATGAGTATTTGTGGAAGAACCCTCACGACTAGCGAGCACGTCGTAGTAGAAGGAATCACCCGATTTGTACAACGGCAGCATCAGACCAGCCTCGAAGGACCCAACCGTCGTTAACAAGTGAAATTCATCGAATTTGTACTTAGAGATCAGCTCATACGTAATATCATCCTCGGGGGCATAAAAACGAACCCCGAAGGCTTGGAGCTCATGCTTCTCCTTGAATATTTCAAGATCGATATGCTTGAAGGTTACTTTTCTCCTGCTAACAGAAACACTGCGTATCAAGGGAGCAGCCTCTTCCTCCTCGGCGGGGCCGGATGAACTAACAAACGCTTCAGACGCTTTTCTCTTCACGGGGGGATTCTTTGAAGATCCAGCCGCAGGAGCTACGCCCTTTGTATTCTTCCCTTTAAAAGTTGGAGAAGACCGTAGATGAGGCTCGGGCACTAACGAACGTAAAGGAGGAACGTCAAAAGCAACAGCGCGGGGAGGAGCCTGCGTACTCCGAGTCTCTTCACGAGGACGCACCATTGAGTGATTAAAGACTCTCCGTGACCCAGACGGAATTATTGGAGGAATCTCTTCCCGAGAAGACGAGGCTCTCGCTCCGGAAGAAACTCGACTCCGACGAACATCATCTTGAGACTCTCGACGCTGAGGAGATCTCGACAACCTAGAATCAGGAGTCTCATAAGTAGGCCGCGGACGGTCAGACATGGCTGCGGAAAGAATAAAATCAAGAACAGGTTACACACAATAACCAAAAATCAAAAAACACATTCATAGCAATACAACCCCAATAACATAGCAACCCTAAAATTAGGATACAATCTCAATACTCCACCCTCGAAGTAATGGCGGCCTTAATTTAAGATGAAGAACAGGGGAAAACTAGTATGCAAGCATCAGAAAAAGTTCTTCATCACAAACAAGGAACAACAATAGCAGAAAATTCACAAATCAACACGGCATAAAACAGTGAAATCAAGAAAAGAAAAACTCACCGGCAAAAACAGCAAGTAGAAGAAACGAACAGGGGAAGATCCCAGGTGCAATAAAGACTGACAGAATTTAAGATCACAGGTGCAATGAAGACTGACAAAGAATTTAAGGTCACAGGTTTAATGAAGGCGGGCAGGAAACTTAAAGGAAGAATGAACTGAGAGAGTGTTTAGGAAGAATGAAATTAAATTTCCTCTCTATCCTTAAAATACCCGAAAGAAAAGAGGAAATTAAGGGAGAAATAGGAAAACGTGCCCGTTACATAAGCAGTTAATGCACGAATAAAAGACGTGCCCAAGTATCTAGGAGAAGTTATTAGGAGTGAGAAGAATGTGCGACGATAGTTTTTCTTCAAGGCACCCATTAGTCAGTTAAGCCTGAAGAAAAGGGGCAAATTGTGTACACATATATCTCACTATCGGACACGTGTATACAGAAAGGTACGTGGAAAGCATGCAAGCCAAGACATCAAAACACGATGCGTCGCGAAGCACCAAATAAACCCCTAGGAGTTGCTTTATCTCATCCCCAGAAGAGGAGCTAAGATCAACGGTGGAGAGAAAGTCAGCTGACACGGACTGACAGGGGCAGAAGACACTTGTCTGACACGAGCAGACCCCTCAACCACCCGCATTAAACACTCTGAGCAGTGCACGTGTCGACCGACCTATGGAACGAGCGAAGACGCCTCCGCGGGATCGAGGGGGAAACGCAGACCTCTGCGTGATGGACACAAGACACTAGAAGATAAGGTTCCAACGGTCTTCAGAGATGGGTCCCACGTTCCTACCTTATAAATACCCAATCTCCACAAAGGGGGAAGGGGATGGAAAAAACATCAGGAGAGAGAGAGAGAGAATAGCAAAGGTAAGGAATCCCATAGTGGAGAGAAATATGTAAACCCCAAGTCATTCAACTATTCGTGTAACCGTGAATAATATAGTAGAACAACAAACCCCGTGGATGTAGGCCTTAGTGCTGAACCACGTAAACCTTGGTCTTATTTACATTTCAGCACTTTACATTCATTTAGTTCCGCATGCATTTGCTTATATATGTTGCTTTCCTTTTATATTTGTACCCCATGCATAATCGCTACGCACGGGGAAGTTGGAGGAGGCCATGATAAACCCGTGGGTTTTGAGCCAATGAACCCACATCAGGGTATCACCATCGTAATCCCTTTAGAATTTAACAATTGATTGTGGGCATTCGGACCCCGCGTAGTTCGTGTGTCCACACGCATGTTAGGAGAAGGGCCTGATGGTGGTCAAGACAATGCCTGTCAAAGAGCACGGGAGTGGATACTTGATCATGGAGGTGCAACGCTCATACCATCTTGGGGAAAACTCTGGCTTTCGGTATATCCTAAAATATGTGTTCAAGTCTATTGATGACTCGCAATTAACAAACTCTGACGCCTAGACTATGAAGTCCAAGGGCCTAGCTAGTTAACCTGGAAAATCGACTTACAAGAGTAAGATTGGTCAAAGCTTATTAACTGTAGGGTTTTATACTGCTCACACGATGTGAGATTGATCTCATCACACCTCCTCACGTGTAGTCTCGTTCGATCTAATACATAGACATTTAATTGATTGACGTGGATAGAATGAGAACACTGAATTAATGTAAGACTACGCTCATCACCCTCTCTTATGTGGACATTTAATTAATATGAGATTATGCTAATTACGCTCCCTTATGTGTAGTCTTGTTGGGTAAAACATATGACATTTAATAGGTTGACGTGGAATCAGATACCATATTCAAGTCCCAGGACCTACGACCAGACCTAACTAATCTTGACAGCCAGATCTTAGATTGCCCATTTAACGTGGGAGTATTGTCAACATAGACTTTGTATAACATATATGTATATACACGATGAATTTGAACATTATAATTCATATTTCCTGAAGTTAAGCGGATGAGATTGAGAATTGCAGATACTTGGACTATATGACTGGTCAGGATGCAATCCATTGCCTCCCGAATTTTGGCTTCTTCCTTCTAGTTTGCCGGTGCATCCAGGTTTGTATACTGAATAATATACTAAGAGAGCATCTGAGTTGTACTGCTACTACTATGTTAAAGTAAAAGAATGTTACCTAACGCTTATTGTACGCAGGTAAGATGTGGGTTTACTGTCGATCAGTTTACATGCCAATGTCATATTTTTATGGGAAGAAATATGTTGCACCTGTTGGGTGCAATAATCAAAAACAAAGAAAAATCAGATAAGCAAAAGTTATTGATACTTAGCTCCTTTATAATGGAAGTGATTGCTTTGACGAAACGAACAAGCTTCCCGTATCTCCGCAACAGCAACAAGGCAAAACTTTGGAAAATAGAGTGAGTCACGTGTTCAACACGCTGTCCTTAAGACATTAGCGCCCGGCTACACTCAAGAGTGATGCTATAGCCCTCACAGGACGGATATCTCCAGGATAAAACACCCTAATACACCTACTACTAGCATATGTAGTAGATGCTCAACTTGAGCTTGGCAACTCCGAAAAAACCGTTAAGGAAAATCGCGAATGCTTAAAAACCGCTATAAAATATTTTCCCTTAGGGGTCCCTCTAAAATATAGAGCAACCCCTTTCCCATAGATTTTACAAAAGTAGTGAATTTCTTTATATAATTGACAAATACAACTTAAGAAGAAAAACTCCCCGATGTGGGACTAAAAGCTTTATATAGTTTCTTAAAACTACTAAAAATTGGAAACTCCACGATGTGGGACTAAAAAGTTTCATTCACAAAATAAAACAATAAATTATAATTTTTTATTAAAACTTTAAAAAATTATTTTTTTATTAATCGTTTTCCAACAATCCCCCACATGAATGAAAACTCAATAAAACATGAACACACAGATAGATCTTGGTAAATAAACATCCCAACCTCACGATCCAAACAGACTGATCGTGCAAGTGTTGAAATTATACTAGTCATTTCTACGTCCTCTCCCTCACACAAAAGTGTGTTGACCCCAGGGTCATACTATGGATTGCATAAATCATAATAGTATTGAGAGCTTTCATCTTTAATTCTCACATGGTGAGACTATAGGTATCTTTCACCAAAGTGAAAAAGCATGAACTAGTGAACCCTTAGTGACCTTTAGGTCCTAAGTTCCAGTAATACGAAAACCATCAAAATGAAAATCACATAAAAAACGCAGGAAATACCATTTTAGGCAGAGGTGTCCATGAGGTCTTGAACCTTTGCTTAGTGAGATATTACCAGAATTACTTGCTAGAGACAGTGAACTATGTCTTGAACTGCTAACATTTGATGTAATTCGTGATAACAACCACGGGTGATATCTCCAAGATTGCTGCCAAGCTCGTGCCGTTTTGTCCGTTTTGGCCCTGGACGTATCCTGTTTCTCAGAATGCTCTAGAGAATCAGCTCATATTCTCACAGGAAGCGACCCACTTCCTCATTCAGATAAGTGAGTTTCCATAAAGAGTGTTACTGCTACACCCCACTTCAATCTTAAATTGAAACTATAGAACTCATTAAGACTTATTAAAAAGTCATCCTCCACATGCAGTCACACTATCACGTCTACACCATAGGGAAGGGACAGAGAATGAAAATCTCTGATAGTGTTTACCTTTACCCACCAAAAATTTGTTGTCTCATTCGAAACCTTGATCATGGGATCTCCAGTCAGCAAGGTTGAGTATCCTTCATGGCAAGTTTAATATATGAGCTTAAGCCCCAACCCCCTCGATGCATTTTTAACTATCTCTTTGTACAAACCTTTCGTCAAAGATTGCGCGATATTCTCCTTGGACTTTATCCAATCAATGGAAATAACGCCGATTGAGATTAGTTATTTCTTAGCTTTAACTATTATAGCTTGGCTAACACAATGTATAGATATAGCTGGCACAGGCCTATGCCAAAGAGGAATGTCTTCTAAAAATCATCTTAGGCACTCGGCCCCCTCTCATGCTTTATCTAACGCAATACTCTCAGATTCCATAATGAATTGAGCGATATGTTTGTTTGGAAATCTTCCAACAACAAACCCACATGTTAGAGTGAAACCATATCCACTCGTAAACTTAGACTCCTCTGAGTCAACTATCCAGTTTGCATCATAAAGTCCCAAGGACAACAAGATACCTTTCATAAATCAAAAGAGTATTTTAGGTACCATAATACTCTACTCAGTGCATCTGAATTCTATTGCTCTGGACTACAATTATATCCACTTAACTTACTCACAATATAGGCAATGTCTGGACTCTTACAGTTCATTAAATTCATCAGACATCCTATAACTTTTGAGTATTCAAGTTAAGATACTCCACTACCCTTATTTTTCTTGAGACTACAAGAATAATCGTACGAAGTACAAGCAGGTTTACAATCAGACTGATTGTATCTCTTAAGCACAACTCAACATAATGAGAACGACTAAGACTTATAAATGTTTGATTATCTTCTAATCCTCATCCCTAATATTACATCAAAAGGGCCCAAGTCTTTCAAGTCAATGTTCTCATTCAGTGCATGTTTTTAGTGGAATTGATCACATCTATGTTTGTATCAAGCATATCATCAACATACAAGCATACAATTACACAGACATCCTTAACAAGTTACTTGTATACATACTTGTCAGATTCATTAATTTAAATCCACTATCCATTATCACATGATTAAATTTTCCATGTCACTGTTTACGTGCTTATTTGAAAACCATACAAAGATTTTTCCAATTACAAACTTTGTATTCACAACCTTTCACTACAAAGTCTTCAGGTTGATCTATGTAAATTTCTTTACCTAATTCACGGTTTTAGAAAAAGCTGTCTTAACATCCATCTGATGTATCTCTACGTTCTTTATGGCAGCAATAACAATTAGTATCTCAACGGAAGTAATTTCCGTCACAATTGAATTAGAATCAAGGAAATCTACACCTTCTTTTAGTTTATAGCCTTTAGCTACCAACTTAGCTTAATATTTTTCCACAGTTTCATCTACCTATCGTTTCCTCTTAAAGACTCATTTACATCCCATGGTCTTACAACCTGGAGGTAAACTAGAAAGCTCCCAAGTCTGGTTCCAACGGACTGAGTCCATTTCACTAAATGAAGCTTCTTACCAGAATGGGGTTTCAGTAGATATTAAGGCTTCTTTACAAGTCTGTGGCTCAGACTAAGCTAGGCATGTTATGAAATCGGTTTCATAAGAAGTCTCAAGTCTAATTATTTTACTTCTCTTAGGCTCAACATCAACTTCATCTTCCTTTAAAATAAGTTCTGACTATTTGAAGATAAATCTAGGGGATCAACAACACATCTCTAATGAGGTACAGGTTTAGAATAAACATGTTCAAAGAACTCAGCATCCCTAGATTCCGTAATAATATTCACACCAATGTCAGAAAAAATCAGAACACGCAACCAAAAATCTATTTGTAGAAGTATACTCAATATACCCTATACGAAAACACAATCAACATTTTTGGTTTCAATCTAGTTCTTTTAGGAAGAGGAATTACAATCTTAGTCAAACGCCCCCACACTTTGACACATTCATAAGAAGGTCATCTACCGTTCCATAAACCATATGGAGTTTCATCTGATTCTTAAAAGGGTACTTTATTCAGGATATACTAGTTAAGAGGACTGCCTCCCCCCACAAGGCCGCAGGTAATCCTGAACTAATCAACATGGAAATTATCATCTCCTTAAGGATACGGTTGTTATGTTCAAGGCTTCTAATTGGTTTCCAACTTCAAGTTTATACATCTTAAGGCTTCTAAGGCGTCATCCTTATCCTAAGCAAGTATACAAGATAGTACCTCGTACAATCATCTACAGAAGTTATAACCATCTTTTACCACAGTGGTTTTGGGTTGAACTCATGTCAACTAGGCCTAACTGAATTAATTCTAAAGGCTTAGAATTACTCTGAACATTTGTGCTAAAAGATTTTATAGCATATTTTGATTCTTCACAGATTTCACTTTTGTGTTCAAAATCCAAACTAAATTTGGGTACGAAGCCTATGCTAGCCAGTTAAGCATTGACTTATAAGTTTACGGTTCCAAGTCTACCACGTAAAACAATCAATCACACAAAGATATCACAAGAATCAACTACGTTCACATCATCAGTTTTTCCGTTAAGCTTATATAGACCCAAAGTCCTATAACTCTTGCTTAAAAAATCACTGCCTAGTTACAACAAGTTTTCCAGATTCAATTAAGATCTTAAATATTTTTCCATCTACAACAGAACAAGATACAAGATTTTCTCATATGCTCGGAACATGAAAACTTCATTCAATGTGAGAATATTACAGATATGAGCTTCTGCTCGACCTTTTTCGTTTTATGCAACCTCTATTGCATATGAGTTACTCAATAAGAGTTTCTCGACATCCCCTATCCTATGATAGGAGGTGAACAGGTCTCTGTTTCAACAAACATTCTTGGTGGCTCCAGAGTCCACCTACTGGTCTCTCACATTGGTTATTAAAATAACTTCCGACATCATGCCACCAAACTCGTTCTAGTTTGTTTCAACTAAATTAGCATTAACTTTCTACTTATTAAGGTTTTTATGTTGTCTACAATTTACTGCCGCGTGGCCAGAAATTTTACAAACATAACACTCACCCTTAACTAAAGTAATTCCGGATTCAGGTTTACGAAATATACCTTTATCATGAAGACCATGCTTAGAGTTGCGTTCGATGTTCTCACCTTTGCCATCTTTGGAAGATTTGTTTCCAACCACATGCGGCTATTAGCCATGTCCCTCGGAGATGACACCTTTATTCACAAATCACAATTCCAAATCAGAAAGTAAAATATGAGTTTTGAAGATAACATCTATATATACAAACTTCGTTTGAATCAGCGTTTCAAAAAACTCATGGTTACCCCACAAAAATTAATTTAGTTAACAACAATTTTCTGTTCGTCAGAATTTTTCAGAAACGATTTTCTGTTTTGTAAAATATCAAAAAAATACTTTTACAACTCCAAAAATTATGAAATTTTACGCGGGTAACTATCAGGATGTCTACTACGTTGTGTCAAAAGGGTTCATCGAAATTACTTCTACATTAAAAGATAAAATTGAAACTCTACAGCTGACCAGAAATTCGTTTTTGTTTTTTCACTCCACAATTAACATCCATGATTCACAAACCAATCAATCGTTTTCGATTATTACAAATGCTAATGTCTTAAGATTGTTGGGTGCAATAATCAAAAACAAAGAAAAATCAAATAAGCAAAAGTTATTGATACTTAGCTCCTTTATAATGGAAGTGATTGCTTTGACGAAACGAACAAGCTCCCCGTATCTCCGCAACAACAACAAGGCAAAACTTTGGAAAATAGAGTGAGTCACGTGTTCAACACGCCGTCCTTAAGACATTAGCGCCCGGCTACACTCAAGAGTGATGCTATAGCCCTCACAGGACGGATATCTCCAGGATAAAACACCCTAATACACCTTCCAGATTCGGCTGCATTCAAGAAACATCTAGCGAGAGTCCCGGGTTACTTATGGGTAGCTGAAGATGGACTTAGGATGCAAGTAAGAATCGACTGTCTAGCAAAAATAGCCACGTTCTTTTGTATATTTTCTAGGCAAGAATATATCCTTTTGTATTGTCTAGGCCTCTTTCCTTTATATTAGTTAGATTGAAGATTTGCTTTTTATCATACGCGATAACAAACTAATAATTAACGGAAACTCTTTTATCTTGGGGACGCCATTTACAAATTGCAGAGTATAGGTAGCCAAACATGGGATACTAATTTCAGCCTGCAAGCACTTCTAGCAAGTGGTGATGATATTATAGATGAAATCTCTTCCACGACACTTCGAAAAGGACACGATTACTTGAAAGCTGCACAGGTTTTTTTCTTTTTCTTTTTGCTTTCCTAATCATGACTAATAGAATTTTTTAAATACCTTAACTTGATGCTGATAAAACTGTACAAAATTAGGTTAGAAATAATCCTCCAGGAGACTTCCGAAAAATGTTTAGTTACATTTGTAAAGGAGCATGGACTTTCTCGGACGGAGATCATGGCTTGCAAGTTTCAGATGCTAGTGCAGAATCTCTATTGGTAAAAGTTAATTAACATTCATTAAGTAAAATATTTTTGACCATTTTTAATTTGTTTTCTGACAAACAACTACCAATCTTTCGATAGTGTTGTCTAATGTTTGCACAAATGCCAGCCGAAATTGTCGGCGAGAAAATGGCAGACGAGCGTATGTATGACACTATAGATTTCATTCTTTCCATGCAAGTAAGAACCACTTCTTTTTTATATTTTAACATTTTAAGTGAAGCTCAAATTCCTTGAACTTGAATTCATCATGATACTCCATATTGTATACTCGTAAATGCCTCAGTGTCCTGATGGTGGGGTGACAGTATGGGAGCCTGGAACAGCATCAAAATGGTTGGAGGTACAAATGAAGTTGATATTAATTATATATTGTATATAGCGGTAAATTTTCAGTTTAACTGCCTAAGAGTTATATACTATGTTTTATAGCTGCTCAATCCATCAGAATGCTTCGAAGACATTGTTATTGAACATGCCTACGTAGAAATCAGTGCATCAATGCTTCCAGGTTTAGCATTATTTATGAATCTGCATCCGGAATACCGAAAGCAAGACATAGAGAAATTTATAACAAAAGCGAGAATTTACATCGAAAATGAGCAGAAGCCAGATGGCTCATGGTATGAAAAAACGTTATATCCTATTTGAATTTATGCAAATAAGAACCTTTTTTCTGTTTGAACGGGTATGTTTAGAATTTTTGAGAATTTTAATGACTTTCCGAAGGTATGGATGCTGGGGAATATGCTATACATTTGCAACTTACTATGCCCTAAAAGGTTTGGCTGCAGCCGGACAAAATTACAACAATAGCCTAACAGTTCGCAAGGCCTGCCGGTTTTTGTTATCAACGCAAAAAGCCAAAAACCATCTGGAGGTTGGGGAGAGAGTTACCTTTCGTGCCCAAGAAAGGTATGTTAAAGATACAGTCGCAATGTGCATGACTGAGATGATACCTGCAGGATTTACATAATGAAGATCCTGGCCCTATAATTTCATGCTCGGTTATGAAACAGGTATATGTACCACTTGAGGGTGATGAGACAACCTTGATGCAGACATCGTGGGCTCTGATGGGTCTTATTCATGGTGGTCAAGTAAGTGATATACAATTATGGTTTATTTGGGAAGGTTTAGATTAATTTTTGAACGATTTTTAGGACACCATGATTTTTCTTTTCTTTTTTGCCGGGACCATTCTTCCTACTTTGGTCATTATGAAGTAAAATCCAAGATCCCTTATCTATATATTTTTCTTTATGCCAAAATATCATTTTTATTAATAATTAAGTTAGTTAAGACAATAAATTATTTAGTAAGACTAGAATTAGTGTTGGAACAATTGCTGAATTATGCCTGCAAAACAATCATAAAAAAACAAACAAAACATTGTTATGGATGAGTCGCGGACTAGGTCCCTTTCTTTAAGACGTTTCGTGGCTCTGTCCAAGATTGTGCAAGCAGTTCTTCAGTGGCGCGTCGTCCCCATAATAAAACAACCGAGTTCAATCTCTTATACAACTACTCTTGCACGATGAGAGGATGTGAAACTTCTACACTTCATTGTTGCTCAGAAACACTTTTAGAAAAATTAAGGATGATCACACACTTGTTTTTCTTTCTCACAAAAATTCATTTTTCTTTGAAAACCCAAGAGACATAAAAGAGAAACTTTTTCTATAAAAAAAATGTTTCAACAACTCTTCTAAAAATCCCATTCTAAAAATTCTGATCTTTTATTTTTAAAGCCAAGAATAAATAAATATGGATTAAATGAAAGACATTATTAAGATGTTAATTAGCATCATTAATTCGTTCAACAAAAAACGGTTTTGACATTAACACAAAATATTTACTCTTTAAGAGAGAATAATTATCACATTTACACCATTTAAATGAGACACTAATTTTTGGAAAATAATAATGTTTTTAAAACATATATTCCCAACAATTAGGCAAGGAGAATTAAAATTAATGACGTTTGAAAGGGGACGAGGAGAAAATGAGTTCTTGGGAGTAAATCTTCAAAAATTAGTTTTGAGATTCTTGTACTAAAAGTGAGTTATTTGAAAGTCAATTTTGAAAAATGCTAATCTTCTATTTTCATAACGATTCAATGACGAGTGATTTGTGAAAATGAAAACTTTTAAAGGGTAGATCGGCAAAGTAGTTACATGTACGGATAGGAAAATATAAGTACATGTAGCATTACATCCTCTTTAATGAAGTTTTGGACTAGGTACGTACGACTAGAAAAACAGAAGTACAGGTAGTCGAACATTCTTTTTAATGGTGTATGGACTAGGTTCGAAATGGAAAGCTCAAGAACATCTAGCCAAATTTCCATTTTGTGTTTAACAAAGTCATCTTCAGCAATATCGAGACTACCATATATGTTCCTAGACGAAACTAACATAAAACCTTAACATATATTTACAGAAAGTTCTGCTAGCTAGGAAACTAGAAGGCTCACCAACGAAATTAGAAAGTTCGTCTAGGAATTTTCTTAAAATAGCCGAACATACGTGTACAGAAAGTTGAGCTAGGAAACTTTTTTTTAATATCCAAATTGTTCTTCATATTCTTCATTTCAACAAGGTTTAACGTGCGCCTATAATTTTTTTCACAAAACTCCTAGCCAAATATCTCTTTGCGACTTCAATACTTACAATTACTACTCAACTTATCAATCACTGATGTATAAATTAAGAAGACATGGGTTAGTCAGAAAATGCCATCTCGTGTACAAATTTCTAAAATACGGGATTTAAAAAGATCACGAAAGTGGAAAAGAAAACAAAATGGAAGAGTTTATAATGAAAATAGATTATTAGAAAAAATTGTGTTTCTATGTTTATGAATTAGAGTTTTAATTAGGTTATTAGTTTTGAACTAAGTTTATGGTGGATTTGGATGCAGAATTCTAAAGGTGGAATTGTAGGAATTTTCACTTAGCTACCTAACACATGAGAAATTTACATGATTCCTGGTATTTATAATTCCATGCGGTTATATATCCCTCGAAATTGTGAATTCTACGACCAAGCACACTATTAGGTTAAGTACGGAATAACTACATCATTTACTATAATTAGGGATCCCTAGCTCTTCAAAATAGATGACCAGTGCACAAGGGTCCCCGCAAAAATATCATGATGCCAAAAAATTGCTCATGTTTTTCCACCCTAAGTTTTCATTGGTCCATGAAAACTTCCTAGTTAACTAGACCGGTTTCCACCCCATAAAAAATCCCGTAACTATCCTAAGTACACTCTCGAGAAATGTCCAACGTTTTATGCACGTTCCATCCTTAATGTTCTACTTAGAAGGAGGATAGATTATCGACTGTACTAGCAACATTGTTAATAGCGGGTACAAATTTAGTTAGGAAGGTGCCAAATCTCATTAGATAAATAATAAAGTCCTTTGGATTTAGTACCCTCCCAGTAATCTGATACCCCTTTAACAACCATGTTGTGATAGACAATGGTCCAACAAAAAAGACTGCATGTCACTCAATGTACCAATTATTTTGGTGGAAGTTCAGTGCATAATAAGATGAGTGTTGCAGGCAAAACAAATCAGCATCAGATTCCTGACTAGTTTTGAGCCTATGAGAATTACTTAGGGACTAGCTCTATACGTCAAGACATTGTATTTTCAAGTAACTTAAAACCTCCTTCACCAACTATTTTTATTAATGACTAACTTATTCCTGATTAACTAGTGTTAATATGGTCGATTGTTATAGGCGTAATCTTGTTAACCGAGGACTCAACTAATGTCAATTGATCACCATAATATGCAAAAAAGATAAAAATAATAATAATAATTAAGAACATCAATCAAAAATCGGTGGATGTTTATGCTTTCGTAGACCGATTCTGGGTTGATGTACTCATTCACAAAAACCATGAAGAATCAGTATATACGGGTATATATATTAACCGATTCTAAAAAAATGACACTCTAGAATTGGTCAATATTAACAGCGTATCGATTTAGCTTCAAAAGTAAAAAAGAAAAAAATGATTTTACTCAAAATCGGGTCCATGTAAACACAATTTAAATTCATACTCGAGCTAAGAATGAGTAGGTTTCATACTCATACTCATATCAAGCATGAATCGTGCTCTATTTTGAATGGGTATATGGTTATATACTCATTCTTAGTTCGAGCACAAAATCATACTCATTTTTGGTTTGGGAATAAGTTTTTTTCAATTATATTCATTTTCGGTTCGAGTAAGAAATCATACTCATTCTGTATTTGAGTATGTCATAAGAACGTTAACAATCACCGGATGTTTATAATCATATCGACCCATTGTAGCTTAATAAATTAACATAAAAAATTGGAGCTTAATAAATTAACAGAAAAAATTGACATTTCCTTTAACCAGAACATGTATTTGTGAATATCCATATTGGGCAATTTTGGGTTCACGTTCTTCAGCCACGAAGAACATCAAGAATAATCAACCTACATGTATACATATATATATATATATGTATATTAGCTTATTGTTCAATCTATGGTTAAAGTCGGATGCAATGAAAATATGTAGATTTTTTTGAAATATCGATAACTTATCCTTAACAACCTAAATGTTCTCAATCCTAAATTCCCAACCGAGTATCATACTTTTATCTTCTCCGTCCAAAGAAAAACAAAATACCTAACCTTTTATAAAAATATATGTTGGGCACCAACATAGTATGACACCCCAAAAAATCGATCACTTAGCCTAAGAGCAAATGGGTGTTGAATTGCCTCAGAGATCTTTAAAGAAAATGTGTTGTAAACGATTACTTACTTGATCAACCCATTAGGTATTACTAAATGTGTAAAACGTGTCGGCCTAGCATAGTCGGCCCACGAAGTCATGTGTTTAGCGTATTGTGTTGTGCCGGAGATTAAGGCGTGTTGTGTTGTGCCGCGCTAGATGATGTGTTTTGTTGTGTTGATCCGGAAAAATAAACGTGTTGTGTTGGGTCGGGCACATTTATTTTGTGTTTTTCAAAGTAAATATTTTCCAAATATTTAGGTATTCTATGGGTTGTTATAAAAATAAGTAAATGTAAAAATGATCAAATGTCTAAAATTGGCTAGAATAAAGACTCTCTTGTAAAATATACACAAAATGTGATGTATTTTGTAGTGTTTTATGCATATTATGACGCGTTGTGCTGTGCCATGTGCTTATCCGTTGTGCGTGTTGTTTTATGCCACTGTGCCGATTAGGCTATCCCAGCACAACCTACAAAGCTAACATGTTGCTTTGTACTGGGATAAGTCACCCGCTGGGTTGTGCTGTGCTCAAATTTCAACTCGCTGGGATGGGCTGTGCTCGTGCTGGCACGGCCTTATTTACACCTCTAGGTATAACGCTCTATAATATTCGATATTGTTGAACGAACAATGAAGTACAACAAAATCCAAATCTGAGTAACTACTAAAGGGTTTGGGATTAGAAAGGAGGGGAGAACTTATATGGTAAATGATGTTTCAGACAACAATAGTATAAAAGAATCGTCAAAGTTACACATAACCGTAAACATCTGTTACTTTTAGAGTTTTTCTTACCTGTAGACGCCATGGAGGGGTTGTTTGATTGGTAAACTTAATCATAGGTGGGATCAAGGATACAATAGACATTTCAATACTCTCTTAAAAACTCAATCCCTCCCCTAAGATTTTAGTTCTCTCCTTGTAATCCCTCCTTCTACATGTCCATTCTTTTTTCCTTCTACTGACAAGACTCATGTGTATATATATATATATATATATGAGAAAAATTTCATTTTTGAATAACCAAGAGATAATTAGGTGCTTCAAAAAAAAAAAAAACTAAAGAATTTTTTTTTTTTTAAGTTTATGACTAGATCACCGTTAGAGACTTACATAACAATTTTTAGACTTAGAGATGCTCTGAGTTATGAGAATTACAAAAATTTGATTTCCCATAATCAAATCCTAGTATATAGGAGTGATGACCTTACAATATAAAGTCTAAGACAAAGCTGTATCTACTGTTGCAACTGTAACAATAAAACTCAAAGAAAATGTTAGAACTGATTTTCTGAAAAGATTAAATAAACATTCAAAATGTCGTCAACAAACAGAGGACAGAGTTACGTGTTCAACACGCTGTCCTTAACATAATAGTTGACCGGTACGCCTCAATAATGAGTGATGCCTATACCCTGTGGTCAAGTTGTGTCCAGGATAAAAATTCTCGATGCAAGCACTGTTAGCACTATAGTACTTGCACACTCTTACGAACTCAACAACAATGGCATAAAGAAAGAAAAAACCACACAGAGGGAGAGAGACGAAAAGAAGAGGATAGTAGCTCTTCTGGAGACAAATTGAAATGAAGAACTCGAGTGGTTTATATAGGGGAGAAGAGAGAGGTCGAATTGATTGTGCATTAAGAGCGAATTAATGAGAGAATAAATCAGAATTAAAGATAAAAAAAATCGAAATAATTCAAGATTTTTTCAAAACGGTAACAAAACAGCCATGCACATAAATAAAAATATTCTCGCCATAACTCCATGCACATAATTAATGACAAAATTTAATTCAAATTCTTTTAGGAAATAATTCAAAGGAAATTTTTGCAAAAAAGGAATTTCTTGGTTGACCTGTCCACGGCGGTGGCACGAACCCGAGCCTTGAGCCCAAGCCTTAGTGGAAACAAAAATATTTCGCCCCACCCGTTCCAACCACATTGTTTTACTAACTATCCATAAATGATTAGCTATATAGTGGATCTCCTCTTTAGTTATACCCAATGTGGGACTAAAGGACCTATTTCATTCACTCATAGAAAATGAGTAAGAGCTCTTAGAGACCCAAGGGTCCCAAGTTCCATTCCCACCAAGACCATGAAATCAAAACATTAAAAACTCATTTTCTCGAACAATCCTAAAAAAGGAATGTCTTGATTGACCTTTCCACGGCGGTGCCACGAGCCCGAGCCTTAGTGGAAACAAAAATATTTCGCCCCACCCGTTCCAACCACATTGTTTTACTAATTATCCATGAAGGATTAGCTATATAGTGGATCTCCTCTTTAGTTATACCTAATGTGGGACTAAAGGACCTATTTCATTCACTCATAGAAAATGAGTAAGAGCTCTTAGAGACCCAAGGGTCCCAAGTTCCATTCCCACCAAGACCATAAAATCAAAACATTAAAAACTCATTTTCTCCAACAATCCCCCACATGAATGAAATACCGATACAAAAATCAGAAAACGGAAAGCGAGAAATACCACTTAGGCAAGAGGTGTCAATGAGGTCTTGAACCTTTGCTTAGTGAGAAATTTCCGGGACTACTTGATGGACAGTGAACGCGATGTCTTGAACTGCCATCGTTTGGTGTAATCCGTGATAATAACCACGCGTGATATCTCTCTAGGTGCTGTCAAGTTCGTGCCGTTGTGTCCTTTTTGGCCCTGGACAAATACCGTTTCTCAGAATGCTCTAGAGAATCATCTCTATTCTCATATGAACCTACCCATTTCCACATTCAGATAGGTGAGTTCCATAAAGAGTGTTTACTGCTACACCCCACTTCAATCCTAAATTGAAACTATATAACTCATTAAGACTTAGTTAAAAGTCATCCTTCACATGCAGTCACACTATCACGTCTACACCATAGGGAAGGGGCAGAGAATGAAATTCTCTGATAGTGTTTACCTTGACTCGCCACAAATTAGTTGTCTCATTCAAAACATTGATCTTGGGATCTCCAGTCAGCAAGGTTGAGTATCCTTCATGGCAAGTTTATTTAATGAGCCTAAGCCCCATCCCCCTCGATGTATTACTAACTATCTCTTTGGACAAACCTTTCGTCAAAGGGTCCGCGATGTTTTCCTTGGACCTTAACCATTCAATGGAAATAATGCCTTTTGAGATTAATACTTCCAGGGTATCGTGTCTTCTACGAATATGTATAGACTTCCCATTATAATAGATGTTTTTAGCTTTAGCTATGGAAGCTTGATTATCACAATGTATAGATATAGCTGGCACAGGCCTATGCCAGAGAGGAATGTCTTCTAAAAGCATCTTAGCCAAGCGGCTTCCTCTCCTGCTTTATCTAACGCAATAAACTCAGATTCCATAGTGGATCGAGCTATGCATGTCTGTTTGGAACTCTTCCAAGAAATAACCCCACCTGCTAGAGTGAAAACATATCCACTCGTAGACTTGGACTCCTCTGAGCCCGATATCTAGTTTGCATCACAAAATCCCTTATGGACGGCAGGGTACCCTTCATAATTCAAACAAAAGGTAAAAGTTTATTTCAAATACCTCAACACTCTAAAAAGTGCATTCCAATGTTCCTTCCCTGGATTACAAGTATAACTACTTAACCTACTCACAGCATAAGCAATGTATGGCCTGTACAGTTCATCAAATACATCAGACTTCCTTTAACTCGTGAGTATTCAAGTTGTGACACTCCATTACCCTTATTCTTTGTGAGTCTACAACAAGGATCATATGGAGTATGAGCAGGTTTACAATCAAAATGATTGAATTTTCTAAGAACAGATTCAACATAATGAGATTGACTAAGACTATAACCGTTAGAATTTCTTCTAATTTTCATCCCTAAGATTACATCTTCGGGGCCTAAGTATTTCATGTCAAAGTTCTCATTTAGCATGCTCTTAGTGGAATTAATTACATCCATGTTTGTACCAAGTATGAGCATATCATCAACATACAAGCATACAATCACAAAGGCATCATTCATAAGTTTAGTGTAGACACACTTGTCAGATTCATTGATTTTAAAACCACTAGAAAACATTACATGATCAAATTTTTCATGCCATTGTTTAGGTGCTTGTTTCAATCCATACAAAGATTTTTTCAGTTTACAAACTTTGTTCTCACAACCTTTCACTATAAAGCCCTCAGGTTTCTCCATGTAAATTTCTTCATCTAATTCACCATGTAGAAAAGCTATTTTTACATCCATTTGATCTATCTCTAGGTTATGAACCGCAGCTATAGCAATTAACATCCTAATGGAAGTAATTCTCGTAACGGGTGAGTAAGTATCAAAGAAACCTACACCTTCTTTTTGTTTGTAGCCTTTAACTACTAACCTAGCCTTGTATTTTTGAATAGTTCCATCTATGTTACGTTTCCTCCTGAATATTCATTTACATCCTATGGCCTTGCACCCTGGAGGTAAATCTACTAAATCCCACGTATCATTCTCTTTGATGGATTCCATTTCATTAATACTAGACTCTTTCCACCATGGAGCTTCCGGTGAAGTCATGGCTTCTCTATAAGTGATCAGACACTGCTAGTGTTACAAAGTCAGTTCCAAAGGAGGTTTTGGTTCTAGCCCTTTTACTTCTCCTAGGATCAGTTTCTACTTCATCTTCCTCTAAAGGTAAAGTATGACTGGTTGAAGGGACGTCTAGGGGATCAAAACCTCTCTTACGAGAGTCGGATTTTAATGGAAAAACATTTTCAAAAAACACTATTTACCTAGACTCCATAATAGTATTCACACCAATTTCAGAAATATCAGAACTCACAACCATCAATATATATGCAGGAGTATGCTCAGGATACCCTATGAAGACACAGTCAACAGTTTTGGGTCCTATCTTGGTTGCTTTAGGTTTAGGGATCTGAACCTTAGCCAAACACCCCCACACTTTGAAGTATGCAAAAGAAGGTTGTCTACCTTTCCACAATTCATATGGAGTTTTATCTGATCCTTTATAGGGTACTCTATTTAGGATATAGCAGGCTGAGAGGACAGCTTCCCCCCACAAGTTCGAAGGTAATCCTGAAATAATTAACATGGGATTCATCATCTCCTTAAGGGTACGGTTTTTACGTTCAGCTACACCATTAGACTGAGGTGAATAAGGATGGGTAACCTCGTGTATTATGTCATGTTCTACACAGAAATTTCCTATCGGAACTATGTACTCACCACCACGGTCAGACCTAATGGTTTTAATGGTATTATTCATTTGGTTTTCAACTTCTAGTTTATATCTCTTAAAGGCTTCTAAGGCATCATCCTTACCTCTAAGCAAATATATATGACAATACCTCGTACAGTCGTCTATAAAAGTAATAAACCATTTCTTACCACCCCTAGTTTGAACCGACTTCATGTCAACTAGGTCTGAGTGAATTAATTCTAAGGGTTTAGAATTTATGTGAACATTTTTGCTAAAAGGTTTTCTAGCATACTTTGATTCTACGCATATTTCACATTTGTGTTCCTTTTCCAAACTGAATTTGGGTATGCAGCCTACATTGGCTAGTTTATGCATCGACTTATAATTAACATGTCCAAGTATACCATGCCAAACATCCAAAGACTCACAAACATAAGCAGAAGAATCATTTTTATTCATAACAGCAGAGTTTACATTAAGCTTATACAGACCCTCAGTCTTATAACCCTGCCCCACATAATCCTTACCCTTAGTTACAACACATTTCCCAGATTCTATTACAATTTTAAAACCCTTATCATCTAAAACAGCACAAGAAACAAGATTTTTGCAGATGTACGGAACATGAAGAACTTCATTCAATGTGAGAGTCTTGCCAGAAGTGAGTTTGATCCCAACTTTGCCTTTTCCTACAACCGCAGCTGCAGATGAGTTACCCATATAGAGTTTTTCTCCTTCCCCTACCTTATTATAGGAGGTGAACATATCTCTGTTTCCACAGACATTTTTGGTAGCACAAGAGTCTACCCACCAGTCTCTCACATTTGTTACCAGATTGACTTCAGACACCGTGCCAGAAAATTCATCTTTGTTGTTTTCAACCAAATTAACATTATTTTTCTTTTTAAGGTCCTTCTGTTTTCTACAGTGAACCTCCATATGGCCGGGATCTCCGCAAGCATACCTTTCTTTTATTAATGCTAGATTTAGGTTTCTAAAACATACCTTTTTTGCCTGGAGGTTTCTTGGAGTTGTTTCGGTTCTTCTCATCATTTGAACCTTTATGTTCAGTCACATGAGCTTTGTTAAACATGTCCCTTGCAGAAGATACGTTTTTTTCTTTGGAGCACAGCAATTCTTCAACTTGAATCTTCTTACCCAAATCAACCATAGTAAATTCAGCAGTTTCATGTCTCAGTTTCTTCTTGTACTCGGACCAGGAAGTAGGCAATTTCTCGATAACAATAGACACTTGAAAAGTTTCATCAATCACCATACCTTCCACAAGAATTTCATTCATAATTTACTGGAGTTCAAGGAATTGATCAACCACAGATTTGTCATTCACCATTTTATACTCATAAAGCCTAGCTACCAAAAATTTCTTACTTCCGGCAGTTTCAGCTTGATATTTTTCCTCCAAAGCAGCCCATAAATCAAAAGCATTAAAGTTCTCTTTTGAAATGTAAAAGTCATACAGAGCATCTTTTAAACAGTTCAGAATATGATTTTTGGCCATATAGTTCTGCCTAACCCAATCTTCCAATTCAAGTTCACGTCCCATATCCTTAAAACCCTCATCAAAAGGAACCAAAACATAATGATCTAACTAATGATAACTCAGGAAAAATAACATCTTCGATTTCCATCTTTTGAAATCTTTCCCAGAAAATTTTGCTGGCCTTTCAACATCATTCTTACCCATTGTTATAGATAGAAATAATTATTGTGTTAAGATTGTTGCAAGTGTAACAATAAAACTCAAAGAAAATGTTAGAACTGATTTTCTGAAAAGATTAAATAAACACTCAAAATGTCGACAGCAAACAGAGGAAGAGTCACGTGTTCAACACGCTGTCCTTAACACAATAGTTTACCGGTACGCCTCAATAATGAGTGATGCCTATACCCTGTGGTCAAGTTGTATCCAGGATAAAACTGCCCGATGCAAGCACTGTTAGCACTACAGTACTTGCCCACTCTTACGAACTCAACAACAATGGCACAAAGAAAGAAAAAACCACACAGAGGGAGAGAGACGAAAAGAAGAGGATAGTAGCTCTTCTGGACACAAATTGAAATGAAGAACTCGAGTGGTTTATATAGGGGAGAAGAGAGAGATCGAATTGATTGTGCATTAAGAGCGAATTAATGAGAGAATAAATCAGAATTAAAGATAAAAATAAAATCGAAATAATTCAAAAAAAATTCAAAACGGTAATAAAACAGCCATGCACATAAATGAAAATATTCTCGCCATAACTTCCATGCACATAATGTCGACATAAGGAAAAAACGGAAAGAAAATAATGTCGACATTAAGAAAATATTCTCGCCATAACTTCCATGCACATAATTAATGACAAAATTTAATTTAAATTCTTTTAGGAAATAATTCAAAGGAAATTTTTCCAAAAAAGGAATGTCTTGGTTGACCTGTCCACGGCGGTGGCACGAGCCCGAGCCTTGAGCCCAAGCCTTAGTGGAAACAAAAATATTTCGCCCCACCCATTCCAACCACATTGTTTTACTAACTATCCATAAAGGATTAGCTATATAGTGGATCTCCTCTTTAGTTATACCCAATGTGGGACTAAAGGACCTATTTCATTCACTCATAGAAAATGAGTAAGAGATCTTAGAGACCCAAGGGTCCCAAGTTTCATTCCCACCAAGACCATAAAATCAAAACATTAAAAACTCTTTTTCTCCAACAATCCTAAAAAAGGAATGTCTTGGTTGACCTGTCCACGGCGGTGGCACGAGCCCGAGCTTTGAGCCAAGCCTTAGTGGAAACAAAAATATTTCGCCCCACCCGTTCCAACCACATTGTTTTACTAAATATCCATAAAGGATTAGCTATATAGTGGATCTCCTCTTTAGTTATACCCAATGTGGGACTAAAGGACCTATTTCATTCACTCATAGAAAATGAGTAAGAGCTTTTAGAGACCCAAGGGTCCCAAGTTCCATTCCCACCAAGACCATAAAATCAAAACATTAAAAGCTCATTTTCTCCAACATCTACACCTTCGGGTAAACCTCCAAATAAATTTTCATGTCACAATTTTTAATCAATAGAAGTTATCATGTGGGAACAAATATCAATGATAATATGTTTTATGTTTATCTACGTGTGAAAACAACCTAAACAAAACCGTGACCTCTGGAGATGAGTTTTAAGTATAAAAATCTTATTTTCAACAACTTTCGTAAGCAAATCTAATGAAGCTTTTCACATAGGATTTCTTTAGACCCGCTATTGAAAATGATCTGACTTGATGACTCTCACACATTCCGAAAACAAAATACCCAGAAAATATTTTTGATTTGTTTTGCAATCAAATTTTTTTTTGAGAGGGAATAATTTAGTAGAAGATCAGGTATTAATTTACAAGGATCATTTAACAGCATCACAAATGCAAAACTGTTTTCCATTGAAACACAACCTGACTTGAAGCAATATCCTTAAATACATCCTTATCAAAAAGACACAAAATAATAGTTGTCTTAACAAGCAAAATAACCTCCTCAATTATCATAGTTATTCCTCCAAACACTCTTATGTTTCTCTCTTTCAAATGCCACTGCACTGCATATATCACCTTCCACCAAACCTCTCTGCGTCTTTCCTGCAAATGGTTCAATTTCCAAGCTTCAAAGTTCCCCTGACCATAATTTGGAGACACTCATGATACTTTTAAAGCCTTAATGAACTAATACTTGACTTCAAAAACAAAAGAACAACATACAAAAAGATGGTCTGTTGTTTCCTTTTCTCTCTTACTGAAAATACAGATCTAATTTTGAATATTAACCCCTTTATGTTAAGCATTCTGAGAGTAACCAAAAAATTACAATTTAAGATTAACTATATCTTTTTAATTTCCTTTTAGAAATAAATATATTAATAGATATGGTAATTTTCGATGTATTGAGCAGGAGGAGAATGATCCAGTGCCTTTACAACGTGCAGCAAAGTTACTAATCAATGGTCAATTGGAAAATGGTGATGTCCCAACGGAGAAACTCGGAGGAGTTTTCATAAAGAATTGTGTGGTAAATTATTGTTCGTATAAAAGTGCTTTCCCTATAATGGCTCTAGCTGAGTATCGTCGTAAGATACTAAAGTAATTCCGCAAACTTTAGAGGATGTTCGTTAAGTTAAGTTCGTGAATTTTTATTGTAAGAATGTATACGTATATTTTCAATTCTCGTCTTCGTCTTCGTAAGATGTAAGAATGTTTATTTATTCTGGAATAATTATCATGGTTTTTTAACTACTAGTTTATCGTTATTAAAATCTTGTTTTCATGCTTGTTTTTATTTTCCGTATAATATTGTAATCAATGAGAAGTTAATTTATATATATTGTGAAAACCAAGTTAATTTATCAAAATTTGTAATATATCTTTTTCTCTACTTTTTTTCTTTAAGAAATGTATTACACTTATGGATCAATGAGAAATCAGGGTGCTTTCATGACAAATTTTCTTTTTCGATCTTGAGTGTTTCTGTAACGCCCACATACTTAGCTAACATGATTACAACCTTAAATGAAGGCATCAAATTCCGGATCATTAATTTTAAGAATCATCATTACATAAGTAACCCAAAACAAACCTAAGCTCTCTGGTACTTAATTTATGAATGAAAATCTCACGAGTGGTATAAATATGTTAGTCGGTTGCTTTATAAATAAAAAAGAAAAACATATATAAAAAGATACATAAACATGGATATCTTCATTGAATCACGTGCACCATTTTTTGTGATAACTGAAATTGATGCGAAAACGAGTGAGTGCATCATCCCAAAGTTTTCTCAGGGGAAACATACATAACTTTCACGTGATCACTAACATGCTTAGCAGTTCCAAGGGAAACAATAATTGAATAGGCAAACATATGTAAAATCCATATGAGTAATTATCCCAGATACCTCGGTTTATAATATTTGCCTCATCCGTACTATTTAGGATATAAAATTAAGAGTTGTAATATTGCACACCCCGTGCTATAATAATATAATTACACTTCCCGTGCTTAATAATAATATTGCATTCCCCGTGCCACTTAACTTAGCAAGGAGTTGTGATGAGACCACAAGATTCCTCGTGCGGAAACCGCACAAACACACATTAAAGTATTCACCTAGCTATCTGCAAGCATCGAAAGTATGCTATTCATTAAATAAATGTTATTCTAACATATATTGTGTACCAAAATAACAATATCCGTGAAACAACACCATCATATGATCCTCAGAAATGACGCTAGAAAAAACTAAATTTGTGTTACATCTTGACATCGCCCAATTCATGGAAAGGACGATGCTAGAATAACACCATTCTCAAATAATAACATCATCCACATGAAATTCCAATAAAACGCATGAATCAGGAAACTATCATCACAGTCTAAAAGATTTTACAATCAAGCATAATATGCACACGAATGAATTCTCACAGTACAATATAAAAAATAATATTGAGAATGAAACCCTTGATAATAATATTGGAGTCTAACCCCTAATCAACATAAAATAGATACAACATTTGGAGAATCTAAACAATATATACCACACAACATACCCATCCAATTTGCTCACATGCAGTAAAGATACATTATCTATAATACAAAACAGAATAGGTTTTTGAGCGTGGACGGTCAGATAACATTTTTAGAGACAAACGTTGCATCCGACCATCCCAGTCTCATCCCAGCGAAAGATATCAGACGGTAGTCATTTTTGTAACCCCTCTCATTATGAATAAAAAATTATTAATCTTTAATTATTGCATCACCTCATAACTCAAGATATTCAAAGAAACATTAAGAGCATCTCCAATGCTAGAGGTAAAGGTCATCCTACGTGGATGTCTTATTTATACCTTTGGCTTATGGGTCACTTACTACATGACAAAAATAAACAAAGATAACACTCTATGCCTAAATTCCATCTCCAATGCCTAAGGTCTTATTTAACACTTTTTATTTAAATGTAGACACAAAAGATGATGTGGACTCATGACCCAAGGTCATGAGAAAGTCTTATTTAGACTTTCTCCTTTACCCCAACTTTAGCCATGTCATCTCTTCTATGACCCTCACCTTTGCATTGGAGATGAAACTTTGGTGAAAAGGGTGTTAAATCCTATGTGTCGTACTAATTTAAGACCTCTACCCCTTGCATTGGAGATGCTCTAAATGAAATCATAATATATCATACATGCATTAATTGGATTTAGTGGTGGCATGATTAATTTAATGGAAAATAAGATTTATTTGTTTATTTTTATTCATAACTCATAAGTGAGATATGCATACACACTATTACAGTACTTAAGTGATTTTGTGTTCGTTTTTGGATAATGTATATGAATAATTTTACAATGTACTTATAAACATTATTTTGGTTTATGGACAAATGAAATAAAATCTCTTCACAGACATTATTTTACAATGTACTTCAAATAAAATAGAAAACTATGTTGCAAAGGAACACGATTTAAAGTCCGGAAAAAAAGAAAAACTACACCAGTCAGATATCATGTTAAAGTAGTGTAGTTACAACACGAGCTATCTCTAGATATTTATTAGAACTCTCTGTTAACCTCATGCCGTGCCGTTACAGCACGGGTTATTTATAGTCTATAATACAAAACAGATGGGGTTTTTGTTCCATGAACAGTCGGATAACATTTTAAGAGACAAACGTTGTATTCGACCATCCCAGACTCATCCCAGAAAAATACATCCAACGTATGTAAGAGTTGTAACCTCTTTTCATCATTAATATACTTTAAATGAGTTCCCCTATAATTAGGATCATAAATAAAAATTAAAAGTGATTTTTTTTAAAACCATTAGCTTTAATTATATCATTATTTTATTTTTTATATTATATTCACCATCTACAAATAAATAAATACTTAAATAAATAAGGCACAAAAAAATCTTTAAAACCAAGAATCACAAAATTTTAACTGTATCCACAAGGGAAAATTAGGCTAAGGCCCCACCCATGGGTTACCCATAATATGAGGCCCCTAATTAAAAGAAGTTTAAATCTAAGCCTGAATTATTAAAAGACAGTAATACCTTTATAAATATTGTCAAGCCCCTAATTAAATAAAATTTAAATTTAAGCCCAAATTATTAAAATAGAGTAAAATGATATCCCCACCACCACCACTGCCTCTCACCACCACTACCACCGCCCACCACCACCTCCGACCACCAATCGCCTCCGACGACCACCACTACCACTGCCTCCAACCACCACCACCTCCCAACACATCCATATGGCATGTGTAACGAGAAGTTACACATCCGTATGGCATATGTAACAAGAAGTTACACATCCGTATAGCATGAAACAGTTACATATGTGCATATGATATGTCATGTGTACTTAGAAGTTACACATCCATAATGAATATATATCCAGAAGTTACACATGCACATGGATGTGTATCTTAACAATTACACGTCAAAAAGGAAACATACATTCAGTTGTTATTGAAACAATAATTTTATTTACAATAATTTCTTTGTTTATCAATTGTTATTGAATAAACGAGATAACACACGAAATATGTAAAACGAACTCCTAGAAATGTTCCCTTCATTTTTTGTCATTATCGATTCCAAAATTACTTCCTATATGCAAACAAAATAAACATCCATGAGATTAGCGTAACTAAAAGAACAGTACAAACATAAATGCATAAATCAAGTTTGATGAGATTAAAAGGAACAACATACACATCAATATATAAATCAGATTCACATGCATCTAAAACTAGCGTAATTATAAGTTACACATGCATCTGGGTAGTGTATCTAGAAATTACACATGCATCTGACTAATCTAACTTAGAATTACACATGCATCTTCAGTTTCGCATGCATCTAAAAAAATGTAATTAGAAGTTACACGTGCATCTGTGGAGTGTAACTAGAAATTACACATGCATCTAACTAGCGTAAGTTAAATTTACACATGCATCTGACTTGTGTAACTTAGAATTACACATGCATATGGCATATTCATTTGTTATGAACTTGCATATAACGTGTAACTAGGAGTTACAAGATAAGTACCTTCTTCACACTTGGTGAGAAGTGTTCAATGACTGACGAACCAAAAGGTATCTATATCGACTGAAGACAACATCTCCACTTATATCTTTTGGATACAATGATAAACTAGTTAGTGTAAAAGCACCTGCCAACCAATTTTATCTAGTAAGAACCACATTTTAGGAAGAAAGTAGAAAAACGATAATAATTTCACAAATAAGCATGCAAGCATGTTCTATTTACATAAGTGTAGCATGTTTATTGTTAACATTTTATAAAAAAAATACATCTCAGCTCAGGACATCAAACTTTGAACTTAACATCAACAAGTTACACATCCTAATTAAAAACATAAAACAGAGACTTAACATTAACAAGTTACACATCGTTATAAGGATGTGTAGAAGCAAGTTACACATGCTTACTAGATATGTAGAAGAAAGTTATACATGTTAGTTGAAAGAAAAACAGACTCAGAATCGGAAGAAGTTACATCTATGTGTAACTGAGAGTTACACATGCTAATTGGATGTGTAGAAGCAAGTTACACATGCTTACTGGATATGTAGACGCAAGTTACACATGCTAATTGAAAGAAAAAATAAACTCAAAACTGGAAGAAGCTATATTTTATGTATAACTAAGAGTTACACATGCTAATTGGATGTGTGAAAGCAAGTTACACATGCAAATTGGGTGTGTAGACGAAAGTTACACATGCAAATTGGGTGTATAGATGAAAGTTACACATGTTGTACATCATTACATAACAAATTAAACAAACAAACAACTTCACTATCAGATTCAAAACGTAGATGTTAATGAAAACAAATCATAGATAGAGTTTGAGAATCATCATGTTGAAGATGATGATTAGTAGTAGGAGTATTTACCATGAAGAAGGAGTTTGGAGATTGAACTAAACGCTTGATCTTGTGACTCTTTCTCCAACTCAGCCGGTGGATTCATCAGATCGATATCATTTCAGAGAACCTACAATACACAACAACGCGGATCTGTATCATCAGATTGAATCTGAATCTGATTTATGTTTTCGAAATTATAACTTGAAAACTTGTGGTAATTTATTTTTTTCGGAATTATAACTTGAAAAAAAGATAAATATGGGATAAATACAAATCTCAACACTATATTGTGAATCAGAAAAGATATTAGAACTTAAATCAAAGCTATTAGGTTTTCGAACCATAAAATTTTCAGAAATTTAATTCGAAATAAACAAAATAATAGAGAAGAGAAAACTAAACTTACTTTTTCAATAAGTTTCATCGATGAATCTTCAAATTAATTGGCCTAATAATGATTTTCATCAACTTTCCCCTTTAATTCAGATTTAATCACCAAGAACAGTCATAATGACATCACGATTCAACGATTGAAAACTCGTTGAACCTTTTTGTAGTTCCATGTAACTTCTTCTTTGTTTTTCCAGATCTAAAACGAATGATGAACTCAAAGTACAAAGGAATGAATGATGCAAACAAAAATCCAAGAACTTCTTCGTTTTTCCGGATCTAAACTGAGAAGATGAAAAACTTTGAGTGAATCTGTGTTGTTGTCGTTGTTTTTTATGAATCGGATTGTAAACTACAAAAAAACTAAGATCATAAAAATAAACCCAAAGAATTATTTTCGTCACACCTAAGAGAGAAAGAGAAGAGAGAGAAAGAGAATGAGAAATGAAAATATCTTCTGGTTTCACTCTTGTATATATACAAAAGGATAAACTTGTCATTACGAAAAAAATCATTTACTAAAAAACCATGACAATGAAAGTTTTGGGCCTAGAAATATCAAAAAGTGAAAGAATAGAGTTGATAGTGAAGGATCCATTTAGTGGGGCTTATAGTAGTTTTCACTACAAAACCAAATGATACTAAGTTGTTCGACAACCATTGATGAATTGTACACTAATTATAGAGACGACTAAATTTTGTTATTGATTTTTTATTTTGAGATGAAAGTTATTTCGTTGCTAAACTATTATTTTTCTGAGATGGAAAAATTTTGTGGCTAAAACTATTTAGGTGACGAATTTGTTTCTTCACTATAAATACATTTTGAGACGAACAAATTTCGCGGTTAAAACTATTTTATGTGACGAGTTTGCTTCTTCACTATAAGTATCTTTCGAGACGAACAAATTTCATGTCTAAAACTATTTTAAGTGATAAAATATTTTGTTCATTAAAAATACCTAGAGTGACAAAATTCTTCATCACAAAATTAGTGAACAATTTCAATTTTATTTGCTCACGAAAAGATAGTTTTGGTGGCCAAAAAGACATATGTAGATAATTAAAAAATATTGGTGGCGATTTCTTAAGGAAGTCACAGAATACTTTCAACGACTCAGTATAGGTGACGAAATTTTTTGTGCCGCTGAATTCTTTTTGCAACGAAATAATTGGTTTTCATGACACAATATTGCCACTAAAAACGACTTTTCTTGTAGTATCTGAATGGATCCCCAATAGATTGTGATCAACACACGGTAAACATGTCAAACTCATATCCAAACAATCTCTCTAATGGAGGCTTTTATTTAACCTCACTTATTATGAAAATGGATAGGACCGGATTAACACCCGTAGGTCTGAATCTGAGCAAAATATTGCAAAATTTAGAGAAATATAAACACTATTAAAGGCCTTACTAGATAAGAGAACAAAGATCGATGTTACGCTGAAAGTTAAGCAATGTAACATGTCGTCACCACTACCTACATGCTCGATAATGAAATGCCGACAGTGTATTAAAGGAGCACTCTTTATATATAAAATGCCGATTACAATTTCAAAATTGGGGGATATTGTGTGCCAGCATGGTGAAAGTATGGATTTCATGCCGATTAGGTCCATGTCGTCATGCTATTCATACTATTACCATGACAGTATTGAGCTTTTTCATGCGTAATTGGCGAATTCAATGAAAAAAAATCAAATTTCAATACATTAATACCTATACATGAGTATTTGGAGCACTTGTATGTTCATCTTTTTTACTTTCCTAGGTTGGTTCTTAACCTAAACCTTCATGATCATAAATATCACGAATTAATTTCGTTGCATCAACAAATTCAATGATAATTGTAGTTGCAGGAAATCCCACAACACACCCCCTATAATATCATGATAATAATTTCTAGATCTAAACTTATTTGATATGAAAATAAAGATAAGGATAATAAAAATAGAAAATAAGACACAAGATTTACGTGGTTCGATCAATGTGATCTACATCCACGGGATTAGGGATCTTCACTATAATTGTTTGTAATTACATATGGATTACAATTGAGACTCCATTAATGAGTATTTGGAGCTCTTGGTTGAAGAAGGAAGAAGAAGATAATAATAATCCAGTTTTTTCTTTCTCTCTCCTACCTTTCTCTTTATATAGGATTCTACCTAGTGGGTGACAGCTCATATTTCCTTTTATTTCATATTTCCTTTTATTTCCTATTTCCTTTTATTTCTTATCCTCCTGCGACGTTATCGCACAACCTTTTATGAATCTCGCACACTTACAAATACTTTTGCGATATTTGGATCCTACATCTTGCCTCTTTTTTCTTGAATATTGCTTGAAGAGCGATCTTCAGGAAAAAATCCGTTGTTGTAGTTGTAGGAGCGAGATACGTATTGTTGGAGTAGCCTTTGATCTTTGTTGATGAAGGAACGAGCGAAAGAATACTGGACTTGAAAAGTACGTACTTGCCTCTATTCTTTTGTGAAGTTCCGGAGCGTTGCGAAGTAAATAATAAGTATCAACCCTTGAAGTATAAGAAGTATGAAGTATCCTTGAAGAAATATAAGAAGTACTCAATCCTCGAAATATATAAGAAGTATCCATCCTTGAATGAGAATAATAAGTATTGCCTCTATTCTTGCGAAATTATTACTCCATTTTTGGTGAGGATTCTTGTTGTTCATTAGTGAACGTCCATTTTGGAAATGATTCTTGCCGAGGAGATAAAGAACATAAAATGTTTTCTTGGTAATCCCTAGTTGCCTCTGTTCTTTATCTATGAGGGTAGAATCCTTGAGAAAATGTTGAATGTGCGAATTGTTTCTTCATTCTTATCTTGCCTCTGTCTCATGTTTTGTGCTCATGCGATAATATAATCTCTTCAAGTTGCTTATAATTGTGCGAAATAATTGAGCGAGATAATCACATCATTTGGAAGAATCATATTCTGCGAAATTTTGACACATTCTACGAAATTTTGAATCATTCTGCGAAATTATGAATCATTCTGTGAAGTTCTGAATAATCTTGCGAAACTCTGAATAATTCTACTAAATTATGCGATATTATTGTGAAATTCTGCAATATTATTCCCTGCAGTTTTGTAAAGTACTTGTGCGAATATAATGCTTATGTGATGATTATGTTATGAAATGTGTATGCGATGTTTATGCCATGAAATGCTTATGCAATGTTTTTATGATGCGAGTATGATGCTTGTATGATGAGAATTCTTACCTATTGCAATGTATAGTTAATGTTTGTGTTACTTAACTCATTTTGCCGTCTAAAATTGATGTAGCTTTAAATTGCTTCCATTCTTCATTTCTCTGCCTTTTTCTTTAGTGTATGCATTCCTCTTCGTGTAGTTATTGTTCCTCACAAGTTCTTACTTGTGTTTCATCTTTTCTCTTTCCTGCACTATTAGTATCTCATAACAGTATGATCATTATATCAAGTCTGCGACATTTTCACTGCCTCAGTTTCATTTCCATGTACATATTCGTAAGCTTATTTGCTTACATATAATCATCTTCGCAAGTTTATTTGCGTACCCTCTTCTGTGGTCTTATTTTGCCTTCCTAGTTAAAGGTCTTATTATGCCACCTCTTGTCACTGCGATAAAATCGCAGGACGTCTTTGCACTTTCATGCAAAAACCCATTGATTTTGCCTTAACTTTTTCTTTTGTATTATTGCCTCTTCAGGATTGTTGCGACAATATGACAGGCCTAAATATTCTTGCGAAAATAATGCCCCGCGACATTGTCGTCTTGCGACGAAATCGCAGGACGTCCTTACACTTTCATGTATTGACCCATTGATCTCGTCTTATCTTTCTCTTTTTTATTATTGTCTCTTCAGGATTGTCGCAAAAATATGACAATCCTTGATACTCCCGTGAGTAACAAGCCTCATGACATTTGCGTCTTAAGACACTTATCAGCTCCCTAATGAAGGGTGTCACCCTTATCTTCCCCCTGGTTACCCCTTCAAGGAGGCGTACTTCTACCATACAAGGTTAGCTCCTCCCATCCAGTCTTAACAACAACCTGTTGTTTTCGCAGCCTCTTATCCCTTTTGCCTATATGGCTTATGGTTACGAGACTACACCCTAAGTGGGGTTTTCTTCGGGCCGAGTGCATCATTTGCCAAGACTTGTCAAGAGTGGTAAAGAGGCTCCAACGCCCCCCGCACTCTTGACTCAACCGTGTACCTCGGCGCCTTGATCGATTTCTGCACTCCTTAGAAGAGACCCCTAGTCGTCCAACCTAAAGCAAAAGCTTAGGTTGAAAATCCAAGGTACCTCTCCTGGATGGGCTTTATTGACCCCAAATATCCATGACTCAGGTTCCAGGGGCGGTGTAACCTTTTCCCTGAGTCATGCTACAGGTACCCCCTTGTATGACGTACTTTAGGTCTTACATTTGCCTCTTGCGAAATTTTATTCGCGAACTAGGGTGTACGCCATAAAGGTTCGCCCCATTCTAATCTTAGATTTTTATGGATCTTAGATGGTCTCTTGCGAAATTTTCGCGTTTCTTTACTCTCTCATTCATTTCTTCATTTATGTCATTTCTTTCATCCGTTCTTTCATTCTCATAATATCACATCATTTGAAGCAAAATAAATATTCAAGAGAAATTCTAATACATTGTAATTCTTAAGTCTTTGTAGTTGTGAAATCTTTGTAATTCTGCGATTGTATCGCGTTTTGTAAATCAAACCAAAAATCTTTTATTTTCTGTAAAACAAATATTCTAGAGAAGTATATAAATTGAATTTTCTCGGTTTTTTGTAATTTTGAAATCTTTGTAATCGTGCGATTGTATCACTTTTTGTCAATCAAATCAAAAATCTTTTATTTTCTATAAGTAAAATGTTCAAGGAAGTGGTACTTAGTTGTTATGCGATTTTCTGTTGTTGTCGTCTCTTGTTAAGTATATGGTTTACTTGCGAAATTGGCATCCTTGAAATGTATAAACGTCGCTCAAAGAAATGTAACTATCGCACAACAAAAAAAGGTGTGAAAAATGAGACTTGAACCCTTGACCTGCTTCTTGCATATTCTCACACCATACCAATTGTGCTAACACTCTCTTGCGAAATTAATGCATACTTGGTGAACTTGACCTTCTCTGTGCGAAATGAATCCTCCTCTACGAAAGAAACCAAACTTCCGTCTTATTATTATTTTCGTCATTGAAAGTTCAAAAATATGCAAAAAATATGTGTATATGCGAAATCGAACGCATGACCCTTAGCTCATAGTCTTCCTTCTAAACCAACTGTGCAGCATCCTCTTGTGCGAAATGAACGCACAATTTTGAAGTGTAATGCTATCTGCTCCCTTAGAAACTTAGTAAAAAAAATGTTAAAAATAAAGAGTGAGATGAGATTCGATCTCGCAACTCCAATCTCTTTCAGTACTCCCCTGACCATCTGTTCCGGCTTGTGTTTGCGTTGGCGTGGTTTAATTCGCACATGTTATCATTCTGTTCACGCTATTTGCATGAAGTTTACTTCTTTTGCCCTGTACGTCTGCGTCTTTGTAATTTAGTTCTTTTTTGGCACTTCTCGTTTGCGTCTTCTATATCTCGTCTTCGCCAGTTTGACTTTACCATGGAGCTGAGATTCGTGTTGTGGTTCGATCCGCAGTACCAATACCACTCGATGCTCGATGAAATTTCAAAGCCAAGCTGATGTACCTTTTGTTTTTGTTTCTCGTTGCTCTTGCAATTTTCTAATCTCATTTGGTTGGAATTGCGTCGTTGGCTTCCTTGCTCGTTGTACTAGCTTATTTGGACCACTTGACGTTGAGTTCTTCATCGAAATTTCGGATCCTACTCTTCGAATTTATTTGGCCAGTGGCTAACTGTCTCTCCCTTGGTTCAATGCTTCCGCGAACTATTATTCTTCCTTAGCTGTTCCCGAAGTAGTTGAATTTTGGTTGGACTATAACTGATCATCTCGCAAACAATGATCTGGCGAAGTGATGATCTTGTTCTTAGCGGGTGATCACAAAGTTGTTCTTTCCTGGAGCGTCTTTCGAAGTAATGTTTCCATATCTAACTGACGAAGTGATTATTGCTGATCCTTGGCTGTCCAAACCGGCAAGTTGAACCTGATATACTACGTCTTTGCGAGTTATCTTGTTTCTTACCAGTTGCTGACGAAATTGGTTGAAGAATTGCTGATGAAGATCATCTCCCCGGAGTTGATCTGATGGAGATTATTGTATGATTATTGTACGTGCTCCTTTGTGTTTACTGGTTACGATTCAAACTTGAGTTGAGACATTGTTCAGATTACTGTTAACTTCTGCGAGACGACCTTTCCAAATTAATTTGCTTTGAGCTGTTTTACTTCGATTAGGGTTGTCTTGATGAGCAGTAATAAGAGTTTGTCTCTTCGTCTGGCAGCGATGATCCCGTACTTGACAAGGTAAAGATTGGACGAAGTGATATATTTGAATCTCGCAGGTAATGGTTGGTGACGAAGAAAACTTCACAGAACTTCTCTTTCCCTTTGGCGAAGTGATGGTTGGTCACCAAGAGAATTTCGCAGAACTTCTATTCCCTTTGACGAGGTGGTGGTTTGGTCACAAAGATAATTTCACAGGACTTCTCTTCGCTGGAACGGTTGATTGAGGAAGTGAGCAAGTACTTCGCTGAAGAAATTCTTGCACGTTGTAAACCAGATATCACTTCGCCTGAACCCTCGAATTGATCTCTGTTGTAAATTCAGCTGGAATACGATCTTCATCCAAACATCATCTTCATATTTGCATACTTGCTTTGCTTCGTCAAGGTTCTGTTTGGGATTGTCTTCGTAGACTATCCTTCTTCGCTGCAATCAACTAAGTTTATTCAATTAGCAATTCAGGTCGAGAGTAATAATATATCACTGATAGTCCCTACAACTTCGTAACTGGTAAAAACCCCAAATCAACTATAAATTTCTGATACATAGTGTTTTTGAAATCAATCACATGGGTTTGTAAAACGGAGCTTGATTGTATCAACACTGCTTTGGAAACTCCTTTTGAATCTTGTTTTTAATATGAAATCAATTTTTGATGAAGAACAATTAATGATTTTATGAAACTCTTTCCCAAAAATTTAGTTGTAAATATCCAGATCAGAATTTTTGACAACAAAATTGAAGAGATAGAGAGGTTTACGGGAGGAGATTGTCTTGATTCTCTGCTGCTGTTTTTTTAACCAAGTGGATATGCTGGCTGAGACAATGAGATTTCTCTGCTGCTTCAACTAACTTTGCTGGATCTTGCTCGACCAAATTTCATGAAAATCTCTGGATTTTTTCTTTGAATTAACAAGTTGCAGGTGGATAAATCCTTTACTCTCCCTGTTTCTAGCGCCAAAATGTAGTTGCAGGAAATCCCACAACACACCCCCTATGATATCATGATAACAATTTCTAGATCTAAACTTATTCGATATGAAAATAAAGATAAAGATAATGAAAATAGAAAATAAGACACAAGATTTACGTGGTTCGATCAATGTGATCTACATCCACGGGGTTAGGGATCTTTACTATAATTGTTTGTAATTACATATGGATTACAATTGAGACTCCATTAATGAGTATTTGGAGCTCTTGGTTGAAGAAGGAAGAAGAAGATAATAATAATCCAGTTTTTTCTTTCTCTCTCCTACCTTTCTCTTTATATAGGATTCTACCTAGTGGGTGACAACTCATATTTCCTTTTATTTCATATTTCTTTTTATTTCCTATTTCCTTTTATTTCTTATCCTCCTGCGACGTTATCGCACAGCCTTTTATGAATCTCGCACATTTACAAATACTTGTGCGATATTTTGATCCTACATCTTGCCTCTTTTTTCTTGAATATTTCTTGAAGAGCGATCTTCAGGAAAAAATCCGTTGTTGTAGTTGTAGGAGCGAGATACGTGTTGTTGGAGTAGTCTTTGATCTTTGTTGATGAAGGAACGAGCGAAAGAATAATAGACTTGAAAAGTACGTGTTGTTGGAGTAGTCTTTAATCACCAAGAACATTCATAATGACATCACGATTCGACGATTGAAAACTCGTTGAACCTTTTTGTAGTTCCACGTAACTTCTTCTTTGTTTTTCCAGATCTAAAACGAAGATGAACTCAAAGTACAGAGGAATAAATGATGCAAACAAAAATACAAGAACTTCTTCGTTTTTCCGGATCTAAGCTGAGAAGATGAAAAACTTTGAGTGAATCTGTGTTGTTGTCGTTGTTTGTTATGAATCAGATTGTAAACTACAAAAAAAATAAGATCATAAAAATAAACCCTAAGAATTATTTTCGTCACACCCAAGAGAGAAAGAGAATGAGAAATGAAAATCTCTTCTGGTTTCACTCTTGTATATATACAAAAGGATAAACTTGTCATTACGAAAAAATTCATTTACTAAAAAACCCTGACAATGAAAGTTTTGGGCCTAGAAATATCAAAAAGTGAAAGAATGGAGTTGATAGTGAAAGATCCATTTAGTGGGGCTTCTACATATTGAACCCATATAGTAGGGGGGGTTATAGTAGTTTTCACTACAAAACCAAATGATACTAAGTTGTTCGACAACCATTGATGAATTGTACACTAATTATAGAGACGACTAAATTTTGTTATTGATTTTTTATTTTGAGACGAAAGTTATTTCGTTGCTAAACTATTATTTTTCTGAGATGGAAAAATTTTGTGGCTAAAACTATTTAGGTGACGAATTTGTTTCTTCACTATAAATACATTTTGAGACGAACAAATTTCGCGGTTAAAACTATTTTATGTGACGAATTTGTTTCTTCACTATAAGTATCTTTCTAGACGAACAAATTTCATGTCTAAAACTATTTTAAGTGATAAAATATTTTGTTCATTAAAAATACCTAGAGTGACAAAATTCTTCATCACAAAATTAGTGAACAATTTCAATTTTATTTGCTGACGAAAAGATAGTTTTGGTGGCCAAAAAGACATATGGATCTAATTAAAAAATATTGGTGGCGATTTCTTAAGGAAGTCACAGAATACTTTCAACGACTCAGTATAGGTGACGAAATATTTTGTGCCGCTGAATTCTTTTTGCAACGAAGTAGTTGGTTTTCGTGACACAATATTGCCACTAAAAACGACTTTTCTTGTAGTATATGAATGGATCCCCAATAAATTGTGATCAACACACGGTAAACATGTCAAACTCGTATCCAAACAATCTCTCTAATAGAGGCTTTTATTTAACCTCACTTATTATGAAAATGGATAGGACTAGATTAACACCCGTAGGTCTGAATCTGAGCAAAATATTGCAAAAGTTAGAGAAATATAAACACTATTAAAGGCCTTACTAGATAAGAGAACAAAGATCGATGATACGCTGAAAGTTAAGCAATGTACCATGCCGTCACCACTACCTACATGCTCGATAGTGAAATGCCGACAGTGTACTAAAGGAACACTCTTTATATATAAAATGCCGATTACAATTTCAAAATTGGGGGATATTGTGTGTCAGCATGGTGAAAGTATGGATTTCATGCCAATTAGGTCCATGTCGGCATGCTATTCATACTATTACCATGACAGTATTGAGATTTTTCATGCGTAATTGGCGAATTCAATGAAAAAAATCAAATTTCAATACATTAATACCTATACATGAGTATTTGGAGCACTTGTATGTTCATCTTTTTTACTTTCCTAGGTTGGTTCTTAACCTAAACCTTCATGATCATAAATATCACGAATTAATTTCGTTGCATCAACAAATTCAATGATAATTATTTAGTATTTTATCATTATCAAACTAATCTATCAACTTAACTAATTATAATTGACCACTAAACATGACTAGTGAGGGGTAGATTAGGAATTATATAAATTACCTGGATAGGGGGTGACTTTGATTTACAATTTAAATCCATATTTTGTCTTATTTTCATATCCCCAATTGTGCATTCTTTTTCTTTTAAAAGTTTTTATAAGTTTGTTAGGCCGGTTCCTATGGGGGGTGGCTAACCCACCCATTTGCCATGCCAGCTGGGCTGGCAAACTGGCCGCGCCACTATGACAAAAAATATAAGTGATCGAATCTCTACCGTTTGGTTGATTTTGAATCTCCACCGGCTCTTTCTCCACCGCTATAAAAATATGACATTCCAAACACAAAAATTACACCAAATTTTTTACATAAAAAATTTCTTTCTTTTTTTACAAAATGACAAAGTTTGAATCCCAACTTGCCTTAGCTACCCAACTTGATTTTTTCGGAGTGGTGCTTGAAGCCTCCGTTAGTAAGATATGTGATGGTTATAAATAAATAGGTAAAAATCAAAGAAGTCTACAAGTTTTGGATATTAACCAAATCAAACCTCCAACTAAGAAAAGAAAAGAAAAGTTCAAGGCAAGGAAAATTTGAAGGTAAAGAAGAAGATAAACAAAGAAAACTCCGTTCATGAGCGTACTGATTGGAAGTTTGGCGAAATGAAGAAGATAAACAAGATGAAGAACACTGTCCCAAATTTTTATTTTTAAAGTCTTTATTGTAAGTTATGTCTAGTTTATATCTTATTATCTAGATTAATAAAAGAGGTACTAATGTAAATTATCTAGATGAATGAAAGAGGAACTAATGTAAATTATTAAACTTAATGAAAGATGCACTAATTTATATTAATATCTTAAAATTAATCTTCGATTAACTTTAAATCTTGATTACATCTAAATGCATCGTACAAATGAAAGATGCATCATACAAATGCTAATATAAATGCATTATATTTGGGAAACACCCTCAAGATAAGGTAACAACTTTCAAAATGAAAACATTTTCCCACTCTGTTGCGCCATTCAACCCGAAACATTTGCTCCACATCAAATTCGTTTTGACCATTTACTCAGTTTCAATTGCCTTCAATAAGCGCAATAACAAAGAAGATCACATCCTTGTTGATTACTCCAAAGCGATGAGACAAAATATTTGCATCTCGATTATTGAGGTTCAATGTTTCTACTTGAAATCTCTGAAATATGTTTTTCCATAAAGTATGTTGTTCTTGTTGTGCACCATTGGCCATATCTTCTATAAAAAGAACATAATTCCTGCAAATGGATTCATCTTCAGTTAAGCTAAATTTACGACGTCGAACTAACATATTGGATCAACATCGTCCAGCATTCACATTTTAAGATCATCGTCCAACAAATGTGAATTCTTGACAAGACCATGCTCGACTTTAAGATCAAATTCAATCTTGTCTAGGACTTTGTTGGTCTCTTCAGCCAACTGACATCGAGCTTTATAAGTGATAACAGCGGTCCGCTGGTTGGCCTGAGACAACAATGCAGATAGGCGTTCCGCCTCTTTGGAGGCAATCTCTGCTGCTTCCTCACGAGACGCGGCCAAACCTTTGAAATAGTTGGCTTGTCCTTCCTGCTGCACTAAGGCAGATTGAGCTTCTTTAAGCTCATCATTTGCTGTGTAAAGCTGTCCCTCGAGTGCTGAAAACAAGAAATACCAAGGGGTTAAAACAAAGAAATAACAGAATCACACTCGATAAAACGAGGTTATACCTTCGACATTAGCCGAAGCCTCTTCATACTCATTAACAACTGCGTCCCGTGCCTCATCAAGAAAGTCATATTCATCGGATAGTTTCTTATAATCCGTTTGAAGGTTCGTAAGAGCAAATTGACTCGCGTCTAAGTCTACCTGCTTCATTGAATCCAAGTGACGAATATGGTTGGCTTCATCATTCATCTCCCCCATCCTTTTATGGATTCGATACACATTCACTTCAAGATCTCTCTCAGACTCCACTTGGCGAGCAACATCATCTCGAGACGCTGCTAGGGCTTTACTAAGAGCGCCAACCTCAGCCCTAGCATTATATCTTTCCTCGGTAAGATGCAGCATACTATCCCTAACCCCGGGGCCTAAGAAAGAACGATCCTGTTGTAACTCTCCTTCCAAAAAGCGCACTCTAGCCTCTAAGTCCGAAGCATTCCCTCGAGCTTCACGCAGGTTGTCACGCGTCCATAGCAGCGTACCATTAAACAGACGACGGTCATGATTGTACTTATTTTGCATATCAACCATCAGTGTTCCCTTTTCACGCCACTCAGCTGCTAAGGCGTTGTGCTCATCAGCACGAGCGTTCCACTTTTACGGCTTCGCTTTTCAACTTACCCACCAACTCTGCAATGCGGGATTTCTGTCGTTCCCTTTCTTTCCGAAGCCATATGAGCTCGGGGACTCCACCCACTGAAGATAAGGTGGGGAGACTCAGACAGAACACCAAAGTACAAATAGGGAATCACGAGGAGTGAAAGATCAATAAAAAAATACGAACCTGTGAGGGACGATACATTTCTACGAGCCTGCTCCAATTCGTTGCGGACTATAGCAAGTTCCGAACGGAGACTCTCCTCAGCATTACCCAGCCGTTCCTTTTTCTTCAGGCGACCCCTCAGTTCACTTATTTCCATTTCGGCCGCAGATAGTTCTTCTTCTCTATGACGAAGCTTAGCCTCCAACTTTAAAGACCTTGCTTTAAATAATTGGTATAGAACATGGTTACAATGTTCGCTCCTCATCATCTATGTCACAAAAAACAAACATTATTATACCCAAGGGATCGGATATCGCGAAGAATACAATGTTCGGATATCATGAGGGAATCTGTACAAGGATTTACCTCTAAGACACGCTGATGGGGAAAACCGTATTGGTACCCATCAACTATGGCCATCATATCAACAACAGAGGAGGGAGGGTCAACACTAGGTTAGATTCCGAAGCTCTCAGATTCTTCTCCCACATCTCAGCAACGCGGGCTTCAGAAGACACTTGCATCATCTGACGAGTATAAGCGTCAGAATTCTTCTCACCAGGGGCCACTGGGGCAGGGTTGGGGACGAACATCAGATTTTTCTTCTTAAGCCAAGCCAAAATGGCATCTTCGCCTTCAGGCATTAGCGAGTAAGGGAAATCCTCTGAAGGAGATTCAACCGTAGACTTCCCTTTGGCTGTTCTCCCCTCACTCGCGCAAGTCTCAACATCACCAGCCTCAATATGACCACCTGTGTTTTCAGCCTGCTGACCAGTAGCACCTTCTTTACCAAGATCCCCAAGCACATCCCAATCATCATTTGGGGAAAGCAATGAGAAGTCTTCGGCAAGACCCATGGCAGCGTTCACATCAAAAGATCCCCCCGCGGAATATATCCTACCAAAAGAAAATTCAGGGGAAATAACAGGCAGAGTACCCACACCACCAATATTTTCGCCAACAGGGGAAGATCCACCCCCGCCAGTACCACCTACGGTAATATTACCCTCAGACTCACCATCACCACCCATGGCAATTTTTTCTTCACCATCACCACCCGCGACAACTTCTTCTTCACCATTACTACCTTCGTCATCAGGATGAGAAGTATCGGTACGCTCTTCTCCATTGGACATTTCTTCATCCTCAGCATACCCTTCGTTTACAGGACTCGTAACCTCCTCATAAACCTCAGCCTCACCGGTTACCACAGTAGAATATTGTTTGGGTCCAAGTTTCTTCTTCTTCGACACCTACAAACCAGTACACATCCCCACAAAGGCTCATTTTTTCCCTCACTTCAAAAATGAAAATTATTTCAAGCAAGGAAAAAGGAGAAAATAGAATAGAGAATATAAGAAGAAATTATACCTTGGCAGCAGCAGCACTCTTCGGTGGATGAGTAGCACCAGAACCCTCCTCCTCATCTCCATCAACGACATCAAGAGCGTAAGGAAAATTCATGCCCGCGAAATTCGGACGCCAAGGACAGAAATCTCCATAACGAGAAGGAGGAGTTTCACGAGGCTTGCTGTTTTCAGAAGGACGCCAACCGCGCGGACCAGGAATCCAACCATAAGCCCAATGACTAACTACCTCAATAACAGTAGCATGCCATTCATAATCATGATCACGCTTAATCCTTTCACGAACAGGAAATAGTTTCTGTTTAGAAGATCCCTCAGTACCAGGAACATACTTCAGCTTGGCATCACTCACCTCACTCAAAAGACGAATTTCACCACGAGGAGCAGCAATGTTACGAAGACTAACACTCCACGGCTTACGGTTTCTACTGTTGACATAATCCCCAAAGGAACTGTTAAAATTATGAGGAGTGTACCACTCTCTCTCACCAGGATTTGGAACATAGCAGGTCATCATAGTCTCTCCCTTGCTCTGCAGGTAACATTCCTTCAGTGCACGAAGATAATTCCCAGACAGTTGTGACACGGAATGATTATGAGTGTTTGTGGAAGAGCCTTCGCGACTATCCAGCACGTCATAATAAAAGGAGTCACCCGACTTATATAGGGGCAACATGAGACCCGCCTCGAAGGCTCCAACCGTAGTCAATAGATGAAACTCATCAAACTGATACTTAGCAAGGAGCTCGTAAGTGATATCATCGTCAGGGGCATAAAAGCGAACCTCAAAAGCTTGAAGCTCATGTTTTTCCTTGAACATCTCAAGATCAATATGCTTGAAAGTGACCTTCTTCTTACCAACTGAAATGTTGCGTATCACGGGGGCAATTTCTTCTTCGTCTGCGGAATCTGAAGTAGGACTCAATTCCGAAGCTTTCCTTTTAGAAGGAAGATATTTATACGGATCAGCTCTCGACATAGTACCCTTGGAGTACTTCCCTTTGAAATAAACCGTTGGAGGAGGCGGCAAAGATTTCTGCGGAGGCACTGAAGGAGGAGCCATTGAACGAAGGGGCGGAACATCCAATGTTTCATTACGAGGAGGAGGACACCGCATACTCCTAGAGTCATCACGAGGAGGATCCTGCGTACTCTTAGAATCTTCACGAGGACGAGAAGGGGCGCGGTTAACAGCATACCTAGACCCAGAAGGACCCTTCGGAAAATCCCCTTTCTTAGTAGGCAAAGCCTTCGCACCAGAGGAAGATGAAACCCTATTACCCCGAGGATCTGATTGCGAAGACTTATAAGAACCTTCCCCAAGTGGAGATCTTTCAGAATCTCGACGCGGAGGGGATCTTGGCGGCTAGACGGAAGGGTTTGGTAAGGAGCCCGCGGACGATCAGACATATCTACAAGGAAACACAGAAAAAAAAACAGTTTAGAGAAGAATACGAGGAGATCACTAAAGATCAAAAAACCCATAATTGATGGTTCATCCGGATAAACATTAAAAACCCTAAGAACTAAAAATAACCAGAAATACCCCATCAGACTCTAGGGATAGTACTTAGATACAGACTCACAGACTTTGTAACAAAGAACAGGGGCAAGCATATATGCTTCGACATGTGTGTTCTTCATCACAAAGCCAAGAATACAGCAGCAGGAAACAAACGGGTAGATAAATAGATAAATCAATGATGAGCATCTAATGAAAAACCCCATACCTGTATAGAAGAGGACGACAAGCACCAACCACGGTCGAAGATAGAAGGATCGGAGATATCAAAAGCTAGTTATTTGTGATACAGGGGCAACAACAGTCGAGAGCGAAAGAGACAGAAAATTGAATGTTGTTATCTTACTCAGAAGAACGACGATAATAAATGACTAAAGAACAAGAATAAGAAAACAAAGAAAGGATGAACACTAACAAGAAGAGGATGAACACTGACAAGAAGAGATAAAAGTTTTTTTTTCACATTCTCTTTACTATTTATAAATCTAGAGAAGACAATAAATGTCCCTCGTACCAAGGAGCAGTTATGGGGAAAGTTAATGCAAAGTGGGAAACGTGCCCGTATTTATAGGGGAAGTTATTTCAGGAGAGATAAAACGTGTATGACGACCTTTCTTCTTCTAAATTGCAAAATATGCCCAAGTCAGAAGAAGAGGGGCAAATTGTATGTACACCTTTCATCATCCACCACGTGTACAGGAAGAGACACATGGAAGGCATGCAAAAATAGATATCAAAACATGATAACAAGCATCTCATCAGAAAATGTCACCGGTCAGCAGATCTGGCGGTCAGGGACAGAGGATCACAGAGGTATGATGGCTTAGAGGAGCACCAGATAGTACCCCTTGGGTGTTAGTACATCCGATCCCGAGGAAGATCCCAGATCAACGGCTGAGAGAGAGTTTGACTGGCACAGATGTGACCAGACTAAGAGACACTTGTCTGACACGAGCAGACATCCATCTACCGCATTAAATACCAAAGAGATATACACGGGTCAATCATCTCGTGGAAGAAGTGAGGATAACCCTTCGTATTCAAGCTTAGACCGCAGCATATGCCGAAGACCTCTGCGTAATGGGCACAAAGCACAAGAATATAAGGTTACAATGGCACCTCAGAAGTAGGACCCACGTTCCAACCCTATAAATACCCCTCTCCACTAAGAGAGAAGGGGTTGACCAATACAAAGCAAATATAGGAGAATATAGGAGAGATAAATAGGAAGAGTAAGTGATCCCCCTACTTCCGCAGACCTGTGTGTACTCTAAAGTCATTTGACTATCTTTGTAATTATTCAATACATAGTGAAACACCAGCCCCGTGGATGTAGGCCTTAGTGCCGAACCACGTAAATCTTTGTCTCATTTATATTTCAGCACTTTATATTCAACATTGAATGTCATGTGCTTTACATTTACATTTGATTCTATGTTTAACCCTTTATACGAACATTATTTATGATAATATTCGACTAGACAATCACAAGCCCGAAGGCTTAGAGTCGATGAATCGATATAATCATCTCCTTGACATATACGACGTACAATTTCAGAATTAGAATGTATCCGAATATTGTTTGTGAACACATGGATGGCTTCGAGATTTATGTGTTCACATGGTCATTCCAATCTAGCATCTAGATACGCTGAATGAAACAGCGAAAAATAGAATTAGGCTGCGCTGAATGGGATAGCGCCACCATCTCAGTCGTCAGATCAAAAAATAAATCAATCTGCGCTGAACCAAACATCAAAAAGTTGATTTTCTCTGTGTTGAATCATTCAGTAAAACTATCTCGCTATTAGTTGGAATGCGAGATATATCTGGAAAGAGATGTAGTGTTAAAAAATATGCAACGCTTTTTGTGTAATCTGCAACGCTTTTTGGATAATTTAGCAGCCAAATATAGCTCATAGGACTTAGTCTAAATATAGTTAGGTAGTAAGTCCTAAGTGACTATTATTTAACTGGGTAAGACGTGCAATACGCAAGTATATGTGCGGCTTGCAACATGCATCAGGATTCCTTACTATGAAATAAAATCATAAATAAGATTTTTGTGTTTAATTGGTTCTTTTTATGTGAATCATTTGAGCTTTTATGAAATAAAAGGTTCAACTATTACTTACTCGTATCAATTTTCAGTGTGTATCTTAGCTATTCATATCGCTTGTTAGAGCATAGCTCGGTTGAACCCACCAAGCGTTGGTATGTCAAGTTTGGTTGTCATATTTTAGTGAATCAAAACTCATTTAAAGAGTCGCTTGATTACATACTAGAGTCAACTTCGTATAAATTAGCTTGAAAGTGTTAGGATATGAGACTTACAAGTATTACATGAAGACTTATAGAATGTGAAGAAGTATGAAGCTACAAAGACAACATCATCCTTCCTCTTGAGGTTAGTAATATTTGACTTGAACTGTTTCTTTCCCTAACGTATCTTTCAAGTCGTGCATATTGAAAAAATAATTGCGAAGCTGTGTATGAAACTCTAGTGAGACATAATATTAAGGAATACAATACGAGGTTTATTACTTAACCATTAAACTTTGTATATAAGATATAGACATGATCATATGAATGCTATTGTGATTATGTATGGGTGTGAGTGAAGATTTCATCCTAGGAAACAATGTTTTACATTCGTTTAAAGGAAGTAAGTTCATAAACTTGTTTTGTGAATCGAAAGGGAAATCACTAGGCTTATTGGTAGTGTTATTCATTGCAAATCTATTTTGAATTACCAATATGTGTGTTTCTTATAACCGCTCATAAACTTGTTTTTGTATCTTGGTAAAACTATTCACAAGGCCTGACTTATGTATTGGTTTGACTTTTATTAGTGAAACCGATATTAAGTAATCACTCAAGATGGTATAATCGATGTCTTGTAAATAACAACTTTTATCTAGTCATTGGGGAATCGATCCTAGTAAGAGGTGCAACAAATTTTCAAGAGAGAATTGATCCTTGTAAGAGGTGCAACGCGTTTTTAGTAGATGGGGGAACCGATCCTATGAACATGTGCAACAAGTTTGTAGTTTTAGGGGAACCGATCCTATGGACGTGCAACCGGATACAGGTAGTTACCATAAGTTGTGGGGAACCGATCCTAGTACCTTGTCAACTAAATTTTGGTAACTAGTGTGACTACGCACAATACTCACATGGAGGTAGAACCAAACTTGTTTTGGTAGAACCGAGAAACCCATAATTGGTGAGTTTATAGGATAATCAATCACATAGTTCTTGGAATTCAGAGGAACCAATTCTAAACTTGTTTGGAAGTGTGGCAAATCGTTTCCAAGATTGTAAGTATGAAAAAGGACTTGCAAAGTAAAGATGTCGACATACTTTGAACATGTGCAGTAACTCTTATCATTAATTGTTCAAAGATATTCCTTAATAGCTAAAGGAGAATACCAGGATCGAAATAAATTTAGAATCTTTTAATTAAGGTTTCTTAGTTTTTATATGCTATTTAATCTCCAGCAATTAAATGCATATGTTTAGAAAATTATAATTAGTAATGTGCATTTACTGATTATACATTTTTCTATTGGGATTTCGGTCAATATTTGGACAGTGCATTTCCAGGAATTATGAAAACCGATTTTGTATTTATTGCATATCTTCGAGAATATTCGGTTTTGGAAATTCCTTGGTGTACAAACTTCCCTGTTTATAAATATTGAAGTTTGCATTTCTAGCAAACTAATCCTCAGAGCCAGCAAAACTACCTAGTTGTGTTGTTACTGGTGGAGCCGCCTATTCGGAGAGGAAAGTAACCTAATTAAGCGAAATCTCTTACGACCGCTCAGTTTAAAGACTTCTTTGGGATTGAGAAGCTCTATTAGTATCGTTGGTGGGAAACTAGATAATTGCGGTTTATTATTAGTTTTTGATTGATTTGATTGATTAACGGTTGTTGAACTTTGATTGCACCTAGTTTGTTTATGCTTGAGAATATTCTCTTCTGATATAAGATTCACTCAAACTAGATCGAAGTTTCGACGGGGATCTTTAGACTGTTTGTAGTTCTTAAGACGTCTTGTGATAATTAAATTTTAACAAACTCCGCTCTGTGTATGATTGATCATAAGAGATTCAAGTTGATAGTGTGCAGGTGCTGATTGAAGATTAAAGAAGATTTGAAGACAAGAAGACTTTTTGGGATCATAATCTTTGGTGTTCACAATACTTTTTTCGGCTGGAAAGGGATCCAACTATAATCGGTTTATCTTTGTGCTAGATTGGATTGATTATTTGAGTAGATCGACATCAATACACTTCTTTGTGATTAATAATATTGATTGCAAAGTCTAACAATTACTTCGGTAGTTATTGAGAGATTGATCTAAGGACCCGAGAAAGGAGTTTATTGGTTAAACGAAAGAGCCTTTGTCAAACTCAAATCACATTGTCTGAAAAGAGTTGTTACCGAACAGATTTGTTGTTCCTTGACTGTTTGGAATACGAACCAAAGGAATTGTTCCAAGTGCGTGACTTATTAGAGGCGCAGGGATACTGAGGAAACTAGGTGAACTATAGATTTAGTTGCTTGGTCTCAACTATACGAAGTTGGTTTGACTTTGTATAGCGGCTTAATTCTGAGATTATTCAATTCTGGACTAGGTCCCGGGGTTTTTCTGCATTTTCGGTTTCCTCGTTAACAAAATCTTGTTGTGTCATTTACTTTTATTTTCCGCAATTATAATTGTTGTTATTATAAGTAAATTACACAAACGTTAATTCCTATTTTACTTGATAGACAATCCCTAGAGTTTGGTTAATCTCGAACCTATTATCAAGTAAACATACTTTGTTGGTGTATTGTCTCGATCTCATATCCATAGACGATCACACGAAGTGTGAACCGATTAGTTATATTCTCTCGACTCAGTTTATAGACAATCACTTTCGGAGAAAGGACTTATAGGTGGAAAAGTTTTAGATTGAGGTATATTTGGGCACCCTCGTCTTTTCAATTGGTATCAGAGCAGGCAAACACGAAAAGACCTAACAACCTGTGTTTGGTGCGATCCAACCTATAAGAAATTGAATCCATGACTGATTCAGTTAACGTTATGCAAGAGTATGAATACTCAAAAGTTGAAGATGTTTCCGCTTCGTTAACTTATGATCCATGATTTGCGGAAACATCTGTGTCGTCCTCTGATGGTAAAGAAGATGTTGATAAAGAGTTGGTAAAACTCCTAAAGCCTATAAAATCTCTGTCTACTAAAGTGCTAATATTAAAGACAGAGTCGTATCTTCTTAAGAATGAGATCAGAGATAAAGAAATTCAACTGAATATTCTAGCCAAAGAGAATATGGAACTCACTGTCACATTAGAAGCTCTTGGTAAATTTCTTACCCAAAATAAAGAGACACATCCTATGACTTTGACTAATGATGTTGTTGTGATTTCTTATGATTCTGAGGAAACTAGAAGTCCTTGCTCGACTTTTACAGATTGTAATAAAACCGGTTTAGTTACATCTGAAACAAATCAAGATGATGGTAGTTTGCCTAACTACATCAAGTCAGAAGAGGATAAGAAACCATCTTCTATATCTACTGATGATCAAACGAAATCTTGTGCAATGGAAACTTTGAACCGATTCCGTGAAAGTGATCTTAAGGAATACAAATTTCAGTCACTTGACAAGAAACTTATACTTCTTCAACATACGGTGGTAAAAATATTGAAAGAAGTTTCTTGTCTTAAAAAACTGAAAGACCATTCCTCAGTAGAAAGACAGACTATACCACTACCCGTTAAAATCACTCCTCACCCATATCGAAACAATTCTTGTTTTGATGAAGAACCACTCCAGAAGAAAGGGAAAGAGAGAATCTCTGCAAAAGGAAATAATCAGGAATTCCTGATAATTTTTTCAAACAATCTTACTGATGTGCATCATAAGGAAATCCTTAGAATGAGTAAATCTTATGAAAATCTCATTATTAGAATTAAGAAATATTTAACTATCTCTGAAAATTCTCACATCAATATATCTTCTCCACATGATCATATCTCTAGAGTTAGAAAAGATCATTATTCTGGGAGAAAATATTTTGGGCAGAAATTCCCAAGGAGAAACATGAACCTTGGTTCTGATACTCGTTATATTAAAGCATAGCTCGGTTGAACCCACCAAGCGTTGGTATGTCAAGTTTGGTGTCATATTTTAGTGAGCCAAAACTCATTTAAGAGTCGCTTGATTATGTACTAGAGTCAACTTCGTATAGGTTAGCTTGAAAGTATTAGGGTATGAGACATTACAAGTGTTGCGAAAAAGTGAAGAAGTAAGGAGCTACAACGACAACATCATCCTTCCACTTGAGGTTAGTGATATTTGACTTGAACTGTTTCATTCCCTAAACGTATCTTTCAAGTCGTGCATATTGAAAACAAAACTGTGAAACATGTATGATTATACTCTAGTTAGACATAATATTAAGGAATACAATACGAGGTTTATTGCTTAACCATTAAACTTTGTAGATAAGACATCGACATAATCGTTTGAATGCTATTGTGATTATGTATGGGTATAAGGTGAAGATTTCATCCTAGGAAACAATGTTTTACATTTGTTTTAAGGAAGTAAATTCATGAACTTGTTTTGTAAATCAAAAGAGAAATCGCCAAGTGTTATTGTTATTCATTGCATATCTTTTGAACTACCAATATGTGTGATTAGTATAACCGCTCATGACTTGTTTATGTTCTTGGTAAAACTATTCACAAAAGCCTGACTTTTGTATTGGTATGACTTTTATTAGTGGAACCGATCTTAAGTAATCACCTGAGATGGTATGATCGATTTTGTGTTATTGGTATGACCAACTCTGGGTAAAGGGGAACCGATCCTAGTAAGAGGTGAAACCTATCACAAAGGGGAATCGATCCTTGTATGAGGTGCATAAAATTTTTAGCAGAAAGGGGAACCAATCCTATGGACACGTGCAACACATTTTTAGGCAAAGGGGAACCTATCCTATGGACGTGTGCTACAAGTACAAGTTAGATACCATATATATGTGGGGAACCGATCCTAGTACCTAGTCAACCGAATTTTGGAAAGCTAGTGTGACTATTCACAATACTCACATGGAGGTAGAACCGAAACTTTTTTTGGTAGAACCGTGAAACCCTTGATTTGTGATTGAGTCTTCTTGATCAATCACATAGTTCTCGAAAGTCAGATGAACCAATTCTAAACTTGTTTGGAAGTGTGGAAAATCGGTTTCAAGATTGTAAGTATGAATGAGGACTTACAAAGTAAAGATGTCGACATACTTTGAACATGTGCAGTAACGCTTATCTTTAATTGTTCAAAGTTATTCCTTAATAGATAAAGGATGAAAATCCCAGATCGAATAAAATAAATTGAGAATCTTTTATTTAAGGTTTTTAATTTTGTATTAGGAAAATGAAAATTAGTAATGTGTATTTACTAGTTGGAGATTTTCCAAGAGATTTTCGGTCATTATTTTGGACAGAGCATTTCCATGAATTATGGAAACCGAATCTGGAATATATTGCATATCTTGAGAATATTTTAGATTTTGGAAATTCCTTGGTGTTCAAACTTCCTTGGTCTATAAATATGAAAGTTTGCATTTCGAGCAAACTAATCCTCGTACAACAAGAACTATCTCAGTTGTGTTGTTACTGGTGAAGCCGCCTATTCAGAGAGGAGAGTAACCTAATTAGGAGAAATGTCTTACGGCCGCTCAGTTTAAAGTCTTCTTTGGGATTGATAAGCTGTATTAGTACCGTTGGTGGTTTATCTTTTGTTTTCGATTGATTTGATTGACTAACGGTGGTTGAACTTTGATTGCACCTAGTTTGTTTATGCTTGAGAATCCTCTCTTCTGATATAAGATTCACTCAAACTAGATCGAAGTTTAGACGGGGATCTTTAGACTGTTTGTAGATCTAAAGACGTCTTGTGATAATCCATTGTTAACAGACTCCGTTCTGTGCGTGATTGATAACAAGAGATTCAAGTTGATTGTGTGCAGGTGTTTATTGAAGATCTAAGAAGATTTGAAGACAAAGAATACGTTGAAGATTTCTGATTTGGGATTCATAATCGATTTATCCTTGTGGTAGATTAGATTGATTAGTTGTGTAGATCGGCATCAATACAATTCTTTGTGATTAAAAGTATTGATTGCAAAATATTAACAATTACTTCTGTAGTTGATAATAAGATAGATCTAAGAACCTGACGAAGGAGTTTATTGAGATAAACAGAAGAGCCTTTGTCGAACTCATATCACTTGGTTGAAAAGAGTTGATACCAAATATATTTGTTATTCCTTTATTGTTTGGAATACGAACCAAAGGAATTGTTCCAAGTACGTGACTTATTACAGGTCGGAGGCGTGGGAATACAGACGGAACTAGGTGAACTATAGGTTTAGTTGTTTGGTCTCAACTATACGAAGTTGGTTTGATTTTGTATAGCGGCTTAATCCTGAGAGTATTCAATTCTTGACAGGGTCCCGGGGTTTTTCTGCATTTGCGTATTCCTCGTTAACAAAATCTTGTTGTGTCATTTACTTTTATTTTCCCCAATTATAATTTTTGTTATTATAATTTAAAGTAAATTACACAAACATTAATTTCTATTTACTTGATAAGCAATCCTATTGTGTTTGGTTAAGTCCGAACCTTTTATCAAGTGAACATACTTCGTTGTTGTATTGTCTCGATCTCATATCCATAGACGATCACACGAAGCGTGAACCGATTTGTTGTATTGTCTCGACTCAGTCCATAGACAATCATTTTCGGAGAAAGGACTTATAGGTGGAAATTTTTTAGATTGAGGTATATTTGGGTACCCTCGTCTTTTCAATTGGTATCGGAGCAGGCAAACACGAAAAGATCTAACAATCTGTGTTTGGTGCGATCCAACCTATAAGAAATTGAATCTATGGTTGATTCAGTTAACGTACCTCCAGGGTTTGATGGCTCAAACTATCTATGGTGGAAAATGGCTATGCAGTCTTTTCTTCAATCTCATGACTTTAACACTTGGGTTTTAGTTATTGATGGTTATGAACACCCAAAAGTACTGGTCAACAACTAAACCACTGAGTTTAGACAAAATGAATTGAAAGAATTCAATAATGAAGAAAAATTGCTTTCGAAGAAAAATTCCTATGGATTGAATGCCATTATCCATGTTGTAACTCGAGACCTCCATCATCATGTAACCAGGTGTAAAACATCAAAGGAGGCTTGGGATATTCTTAATATCGTATTTGAAGGAAAGAAGCTAGGCTTGAAACCCTATCTTCTAAATGGGAAAACCTTCGTATGGATGAAGACGATACCTTTGATGAGTTTGATCAAAAACTTTCTGAAATAGTGAATACCTTTTACGCTTTAGGAAAAACTATTTCAGATAAAGATATTGTTTGTAAAACTCTAAGGTATTTACCACCAAGATACGAATCTAAAAAGCATGCTATTATAGAAGCAAATGATCTTTCCACACTATCTAGAAGCGCTCTAGTTGGTAAATTAAAGTTCTTTGACCTTGAATACCAATTCAAGAATGAAGAGGGTATTACCATTAAAGCTGTAACTAAGAATAGTTCTTCGGCAGAAAATTCTTGTGATGCAAAACTGAGGATTGTAGTGTCAATACAACCGCACGACAATTTAGAAAGTTATTAAGATAAAATAAAAGGAGTTCTTCTAAAGATGCATCTTCTCCTTCTCAAAAATCGCAGAAATGTGTAGAGAATAAAGAACAAAATAATGATGATAGCTCTAATTGTTCCAAGGATCAAGAGAACAAAGCTTTCACTGCAACTGTTTAATGCACACCTGAAAAGGATACTGAAGTACCTCCAGAGCCAAAGGCACTTGAATGTGATCTTCGTGAATAGAATGATAGATTGAAAGAGGAACTTGATGTATTGAAGAACGATATTGAGATTATTGGTGCTGGTAATTATCCTGAATACATGAGATGTTACAGAGAGCAAATCGAAGAAATTCATGATCGAGAAAGGAAACTATATACGGAGCTGGGGAACCTGAAGAACACTAAGGTAAGTAATTCTACCGAATCTGAAATAGATTATAAAGTTCAAATTGATAAATTTAACGTTGATCTAGATAATGCTCTCGAAAAAAAAAACATTGGAAAAAGAGAATATGAGTTTGAAAGCGGACTTGAAAAAGTTCGATAGTAGCACAAAACAACTTGAATCAATGTTGAAGTGTACTAGAGTTCCTCGTGACACGCGAGGATTGGGCTACAAAGGTAAACAAACTTTGAATGCTAAACATGAGACAAAGTTTGTAAATACTAAAGACTCTGCTGAAGAAATTGCTTCAAAAGTTACCACAAAAGATTGCTCTTCCATAAAAGAAAAATCTGTAGCACCTTCATCTTCAACAAAAGACGAAAAACGTAAAATCTGTCAAACTCCAAGGAAAGAGAATCCACAACAAGGTAACACTAAGCCTCATGTTTCGTGTGTTACTAAGCATTGCTCTTATTTTGGAAATAAAGGACACTTGGAAAGGGGGTGCAGATTCCGTAAAAGGAATGAGAAAGCCATAGATGCACGCGTTTCCGCAAAATTGGATGAACTCAATAATGCCCTTCGTGGTAAATCAGGTCATCATTGTCCTAAAAATGAGCAAAAGAATTATTATAATGATAGTTCGAAGTCTACTTATCAGGATTCTACAAAGTTTTCTCATAATCGCTCAAACAATAAAAGGAGAGATAACTTTGTAAAGACCAGATCTGATGTTCCAACTTCCAAATTGGAGAAAGGCTAACTCTCAGAGTTTTCAACATTTCAGTTACCCAAATGTTTCCTCAAGAGATTCATCTTGGATTTCAGGAGGAAATAATGGGAAGAACAAAGCTTCTCTTGTAAAACCCATTTCTAAATAGAGTCCAAAGTCTTCTCTAAATGTTAGAGCACTGCTCGGTCGAACTCGTATGCGTTGCTATCTCAAGCATGTTTTACAATGTTAGTGATCAAAACTATAAGTATTTATTTCTAGTCTACTATTAGCTAAGCCTCAGACTAGGATATAAAGTGTAGTTGAGCTCAAGACTCCATGACGATCATCATACAAAGACGAAGAACTACTCAAGGAACTGGTGAAACTTCATCGACTAAACTGTATGTAGATACTTGAACTTATCTATCACTCAAAAGTCTATCTACTCTATCTCATATCTTGAAACAAAAGCCGTTGTGCTATATAGACTTTGATTATACACATTTGCTATTTCGAGCCGAGTTTATCTCGCTTATCAATTTGTCAAAATATGTGTTGGTAAGCTTTCGCTTTGGCCAGGTTCATATTTACTAGTGACGAAAGTCATGTTAAGTTTCAATCACTTGAAAATGACTTTGACGAAAAATAGTTTGTGAACAACAACTATATAACGTCCTCTAAGAATGTTTCAATGATTGAAATGAGAGTTTAGATTATATGACCATTGTTGGATATAAGCATTGTGTGATAACTCATACATGTATAAGTCCTCCTTGAACCAAAGTATGCGTACTTTATTGATAAGGAAAACCGGAACAGAGTCCGCGAACCCAGTCCGCATACTGTCGGAGGTTATCTTCCCGAGAAAATCTGCTGGAGTTTGTGAACTATATACAAACTTATTTCGGGTACATAAGTCCGCATACCAGTCCGCGTACTTAAGTTGGTTATTTTCTAAAAACGGTTATTCATGAACTTAAACTTATATAAACTAAGGAATGCAATCTTGCAAACCGTGGCTATAAAGTTCATGAATTGATTCGAGTGAATCAAATCGTTTTTGTTTCAATTGTGTCTATTATGAATATCTAAGAAATTGAACAACTCTCTAACTAGTTCATTTGAGTCATTTGAACTAGTTGTGGTAAAGAAGAATATGGTTGATATGAAAGTGCTCATATAGTTAACCATTTGGTTAATTACTGTTGAACCAACTAGATGTACAAGTTTGGGTACGGTTACACAAACGTGCATTTCATTTGTGCGTAACAAGCTAAGTTTCGATCTAAGGGTTGTAAGATATTAGCTTGAATCTAATCAGGTTTTCATCTAACGGTGAATATTGAATGCTTTGTTACTAAGCTAACATTGATTGCAAACCCTGATTTAAAAGACTATATAAGGGAGAACTCTAGCAACTGGGAAACCTAATACCCACACCTCCTGTGTGATACTAGTTGTATTAGATAGAGTCGATTCTCCTTTAACCTTAGGTTTCTATCGAGACCCTGTAGGTTAACTACTTGAAGACTTCATTGGGATTGTGAAGCCAGACCGATACTACTTTCTCGTAGTTGTGTGATATGATCTTGTTGTTTCTATTGTACTAAGTACAATCGTAAGGATTGACTTGAGATTGATTCCTCCGATAGGAAAGATATAAAATTAGTCACAAACATCTTCGTCCCATCGTTTGTGATACCACAATATCTAGTTTCGCCATCATACGATTTAGATTATTGTGAGGTGATTGATAATACTAAGCTGTTCTTCGGGAATACAAGTCCAGTTTATCAATTGGTTTCTGTTCACCTTGATTTATCAAAAGAAGGAACACAAACTCGTAGGTATTTCTGTGGGAGACAGATTTATCTATTACCGTATACTTTTCTGTGTGATACAGATCTGTTTATTAAAGTCTTCGACTTTGGGTCGTAGCAACTCTTAGTTGTGGGTGAGATCAGCTAAGGGAATCAAGTGCATAGTATCTTGCTGGGATCAGAGACGTAGGAGCGCAACTGTACCTTGGATCAGTATGAGATTGATTGGGGTTCAACTACAGTCCAGACCGAAGTTAGTTTACAGTAGGCTAGTGTCTGTAGCGGATTAATACTGTGTGTGTTCAATCTGGACTAGGTCTCGGGGTTTTTCTGCATTTGCGGTTTCCTCGTTAACAAAACTTCTGGTGTCTGTGTTATTTCTTTTCCAGATTATATTTTGTTATATAATTGAAATATCACAGGTTGGGCGTTTGAATCAATCAATTGGGAAATCCAACTTTGGTTGTTGATTGAAATTGATTGATACTTGAACATTGGTCTTTGGTATCGTTCAAGTGATTTCTCTTGTATTCAATTAGACTCGCAGATTTCTATTTGCTTAAGTAAGTATTGAATCAAGAAAGAGAGATATAACTCTTTGATATACTTTTATTAAGATTGAGTCAGACTGTCTAGTTGATTCTCTTAAAAGTATATTGGAGTTATTCCATACAGATTGCTAATCGAAATTTTGGGTGTGGTTGTTAGACCCCCGCTTTTTCAATTGGTATCAGAGCAGGCAAACACGTTTAAAGACCTCATAAGTCTGTATTTGTGGTGCTCTGAATATATGGACAGTAAAGTCTCTTGAAACGCTTCACCAGGATTAAAAACCAATCGTAGAAGAAGTTCTGATAAACTGGTTATTCTCCAGAAAAAGTTGGATGAAAAAATCCGGATCAACTCTGTTCTTGTTCCAGAAATTGCAATACTTAAGGATTTGAAATCTATAAAAATTCCTTTGACGGATCTGAATAACTCTAGTTGTCCTTCTATGAAGAACAGTCGTAAGTCAGGTGATAAACAACGTCCAGACGTTATGAAAACTGATATGACTCAGAAATGCTCAGACGAGCTTAAAGATGTTGGCCCATGTTTGTATTTTGATTCCTCCAATCACTTTCAACATACTCGTATGTCCTTTCAAAAGAGTCTGAAAGTTTCAAGTAATCTTCATAAGAAAACTGGACAACCAGTTGCTTCTCTAAAAGGATGTACAAAACTAACAAGAAATCCTAAACAGGAAAGTAGTGATAGTATGGAGCCTTTGCTTTAAAATAAACATCACCCTTTCAATGGTTTCTTGACAGTGGATGTAACAGACATATGACGGGTGATCTCACATGGTTTGTTTCTTCAAACGACTATGAAGGAGCACCAGTGACATTTGGAGATGGAAGTTGTTGCTACATAAGCAAGAAGGGGATGATCAAACTACCTGGCGTACCTGAAATTCATGATGTAGTATACGTAAAAGGTATGACTGCAAATTCTTTCTATTAGTCAAATTTGTGACAAAGGCCATAGAGTTTTCTTCAATGCAAATGGATGTAACATCGTAGAAAAAACTGGGAAAGTAATTTTTCAGGGAACTCGTGGTAAAAATAACTGTTATCTTCTGCATACTCAGTTAAGCAACTGTTGCAATTTGACTAAGGTGGAATCTACACATCTTTGGCATGAGCGTTTTGGTCACATCAATTATCGTCTTCTAACTAAGATCATTAACAAAGAACTTGTTAGAGGCGTTCCCAAAATCAATGCAAAGATTGATGGTGTATGTGGTGCATGTCAAAAGGGTAAACAAACGAAAGTTCACCATAAATCATCTCGAGATATTCTCACTAAAGCTCCACTTGATTTAGTTCATATGGATCTCTTCGGACCAATTCAACAACCCACGGTTGTTGGTAAGAAGTATGCTTTAGTTATGGTAGATTATTACACCAGGTTCACTTGGGTTGCATTTATATCTCATAAAAATGAAACCCTTGATGAATTTAAGATTATTGTTAAAAGAATCCAGAATGAACAAGGTCGCAAACTAAAGAAAATTAGAAGCGACCGTGGAACTGAATTCAAGGAAACTAAGGTGTTTGAATTTTGTGACGAACTGGGGATTATTCAACAATATTCACCACCCATCACTCATCAAGCTAATGGAGTTGCAGAAAGAAAAAACAGGAACATTCAGGAAATGGCCAGGGTAATGCTCCATAACAAAAATTTACCATTAAGGTTTTGGGGAGAAGCTGTTTTTACAGCATGCTATTTGATCAACCGTGTCTACCTACGGTCTAAATCCCTAAACACTCCTTATGAATTGTGGTACGGTAGAAAACCCAACTTGCACTATCTGAGAGTGTTCGGAAGTAAGTGCTACATTCTAAAATATCGAGAACAGAGAGGGAAATTTGATACCAAAAGTGATGAAGGTATCTTCCTTGGCTATGCTTCTGATAGTCGTGGTTTTCGAGTGTTTAATCTCAGAACCCAGGTCATGATGGAATCTTCTAATGTTATCATCGATGATATTAGTAATTTTCATCATGATAATCCTCCTGCTGAATTGCCTCCAACTAAGACAATTGAGAAAGTCAAATAAATCCCAGATTCAGTTGAAGTTATTCCAACTGTTAGTGATCCTGATATTTCTAGTGACGAGGAGAAGAGCACTAATCAGGCTAATCCTGACGATCAAGAACGTGTCCCTCTACGACACCTCTGGGTTCAAAGGAATCATGATCCCAACAGTATTTATTGGAGGAAGAGATTATACTGCAAAGACAAGAGGACAACTTCAAAATATTTGCAATTTTGGTTGTTATCTGTTCAAGTAGAACCAAGAAATATTGATGAAGATCTTAGCGATCCCTTTTGGGTGAATGCAATGCATGAAGAGTTAAATCAATTTCAAATACAAGACGTATGGGAACTAGTACCTTGTCCCTCAAATATCAGTATTGTTGGTACTAAATGGATATTCAATAATAAGCTGATGAATTTGACACAATTTTCAGAAATAAAGACAGACTTGTCGCTCAAGGATATTCACGGATTGAAAGTATCGACTTTGACGAAACCTTTGCTCCTGTGGCACGCCTTGAGTCCATTCTATTGTTATTAGCTCATGCTTGTTTTCTTAAGGTTAAGCTGTTTCAGATGGACATAGAATCCGCGTTCCTAAACGGAATCTTAAAGGAAAAAGTCTATGTCGCTCAACCTAAAGGTTTTGAAAACCCTGATTTCCCAGATCATGTTCTTAAGCTTAAAAAGGCATTATATGGGTTGAAACAAGCACCTAGAGCCTGGTTCGAAAAACTTATCATTTCTCTTATTAGGAAAGGTTTTTCAAGAGGCGGAGCTGATAAAACTTTGTTTACCAAATGGAGTGGGAAAGATGTTGTCATTGCTCAAGTCTATGTAGATGATATCATCTATGGTTCAACTTTTGAGAAACTTGCAAAGGACTCCCAAGTCTCTTACCAAAGAATTTGAAATGAGGAATGTTGGTGAATTAAAAATTTTCTTAGGATTACAAATTCAACAACATAAGGATGGAATTTACTTATCCCGAGAAAAATATGCCAAGGATCTTGTCTCAAGGTTCGGTCTGGATAAGTCAACTCCAAAACTGACACCCATGCCCACTACTGGTAAACTACACAGAGATGAGAAAAGAGTAAATGTGGATCAAAAATTGTATCGATCTATTATTGGTAGCCTCTTATATCTTACAGCTACTAGACCTGATATTGCTTTTAATGTTGGTTGTTGTGCTAGATTTCAGGCTAAACTAAAGGAATATCATCTTGCAGCTGCAAAGAGGATCATACGATATGTCAATTACACAGTCGGGTATGGTTTATCTTACACTTTTGATACTAACACTGACCTTTCTGCTTATTCAGATGCTGATTGGGCAGAATGTGTAGAAGACAGAAAAAATACTTCAGGGGGTTTCTACTACGTAGGACTGAACCTTGTGTCTTGGCATAGCAAGAAACAAAATTCACAATCCTTACCCACATGTGAAGCAGAATATATTGTTGCTGGCTCATGTTGTACTCAACTTCTATGGATGAAACAAATGTTGGCTGATTATGGAATTGATACTGGAATAATGAAGATCTTTTGTAATAACTCTAGCGCGATTCGAATCACTGAGAATCCCGTTGAGCACTCAAGAATAGAGCATATTGATATAAGGTACCATTTTATTCGAGATATCTATGAAAATGGTATCATAACTATGGAATTTGTGCCTTCCGAAAAAAAATTGGCTGATATCCTTACCAAACCATTAGACACTGCTACATTTCAACACTTACGGCAGTCTATTGGTGTTGTTTTGGTTCATTAGTTGTTCCGACTCTTGCCCCTGTGCTTATCTCGATCTTTTGGGCAATTGAGTTTGGAACTCCAGTAAGTGTTTACTTCAATTCTGCATTTTTTCAGTAGGTTGATTTTTCTGTCAGGTTTCTTAGTGTGCTTGGTCAAAATAAATCCTTCTTTTTTTTGTGAAAGTAAGGTCGCTCTTGTTGTTCTTTCGGGAATGACATTTTATGGGGAAGGGTTCTTAATTGAACTTGTGCTTAATTGCCAAATCTTTGTAGGGAGTGCGACTGTGGAATATTATAGGGGTGATCTTGTATCTTTATAAACTCCTTGATGAATGCATTTAGCTTCGGCTATATGATGGCATATAAAAAGTTGATATGTGCTTGCTTTTAGTCATGAAATGTCTCTATGGAAATTTCATTAGGATCCCACTAGTTTTCGTACCTTTGCCAATTTTATTGACAAAAAGAGGGAGAATTAATGTGTAGTTCACAGTACAAATACATATGGTTTACGGATCATTATGCAAGGGGGAGTGGTTTCCATGTGAGATGGAGTATTGACTAAGGGGGAGTGATAATATCACCATAGTATTGTTGTCGAAGTTGTGATACAATTGAACTTTGATGCTATATGATAATACTATGACAATGTATAACAATGATTGAGAATTCTTGTTTTCTCATTGTTATGACTACGGATTTTCAACAACGGTGATACCAAAATTACAACCTTTGGGATCATTGGAGTACTTGGAAGTGACGAATATTTCGAGTGATGTTGAAGAACCAAGAAGATCAGGCATGTGGAAGAGAAGCTACAAAAGTTTGTTTATCTATTTTTGTATTCCATATGTATTGATAGTTTTGTCACTAAAATTGACAAAGGGGGAGATTGTTAGATCACTGCTCGGTCGAACTCGCATGCGTTTCTATCTCAAGCATGTTTGTCAATGTTAGTGATCCAAACTATAAGTCTTGATTTCTAGTCTACTGTTAGCTAAGTCTCGGACTAGGATAGAAAGTGTAGTTGAGCTCAAGACTCCATGGTGATCATCATACAAAGACGAAGAACTACTCAAGGAACTGGTGTAACTTCATCGACTAAAAGGTATTTGGAGACTTGAACTTATCTATCACTCAAAATTCTATCTACTGTATCTCCTATCTTGAGACAAAAGTCGTTCTGCTATATAGACTTTGATTATAAACATTTGCTATTTCGAGCCGAGTTTATCTCGCTTATATATTTCTAGAAATATGTGTTGGTAAGCTTTCGCTTTGACCAAGTTCATCTTTACTAGTGACGAAAGTCATGTTAAGTTTCAATCACTTGAAAATGTCTTTGACGAAAAATGGTTTGTGAACAACAACTATATAACGTCCTCTAAGAATGTTTCAATGATTGAAATGAGAGTTTAGATTATATAACCATTGTTGGATATAAGCATTGTGTGATAACTCATACATGTAAAAGTCCTTATTCCTTGAACCAAAGTATGCGTACTTTGTTGATATGGAAAACCGGAACAGAGTCCGCGAACCCAGTCCGCGTACTGTCGGAGGTTATCTTCCTGATAAAATCTGCTGGAGTTTGTGAACTATTTACAAACTTATTCCGGGTACTTAAGTCCGCGTACTTAAGTTGGTTATTTTCTAAAAACGATTATTCATGAACTTAAACTTATATAAACTAAGGAATGCAAGTTTGCAAACCGTGGCTATAAAGTTCATGAATCGATTCAATTGAATCAAATCGTTTTTGTTTCAAGTGTGTCTATTATAAAGATCTAAGCAATTGAACAACTCTCTAACTAGTTCATTTGAGTCATTTGAACTAGTTGTGGTAAAGAAGAATATGGTTGATATGAAAGTGCTCATACAGTTAACCATTTGGTTAACTACTGTTGAACCAACTAGATGTACAAGTTTGGGTACGGTTACACAAACATGCATTTCATTTATGTGTAACAAGCTAAGTTTCGATCTAACGGTTTAAAGATATTATCTTGAATCTAATCAGGTTTTTATCTAACGATGAATATTGAATGCTTTGTTACTAAGCTAACATTGATTGCAAACCCTGTTTTGAAAGACTATATAAGGGGGAACTCTAGCAACTGGGAAACCTAATCCCTACACCTCATGTGTGATACTAGTTGTATTAGATAGAGTCAATTCTCCTTTAACCTTAGGTTTCTGTCGAGACCCTGTAGGTTAACGACTTGAAGACTTCATTGGGATTGTGAAGCCAGACCGATACTACTTTCTCGTAGTTGTGTGATCTGATCTTGTTGTTTCTATTCTACTAAGTAAAATCGTAAGGATTGACTTGAGATTGATTTCTCCGATAGGCAAGATATAAAAGTAGTCACAAACATCTTCGTCTCATCGTTTGTGATTCCACAATATCTAGTTTCGCCATCGTACAATATAAATTATTGTGAGGTGATTGATAATACTAAGTTGTTCTTCGGGAATATGAGTCTGGTTTATCAATTGGTTCCTGTTCACCTTGATTTATCAAAAGACGGAACAAAAAATCGTAGGTATTTCTGTGGGAGACAGATTTATCTATTACCGTAGACTTTTCTATGTGATACAGATTTGTTTATTAAAGTCTTCGACTTTGGGTCGTAGCAACTCTTAGTTGTGGGTGACATTAGCTAAGGGAATCAAGTGCGCATTATCCTGCTGGGATCAGAGACGTAGGAGCGCAACTGTACCTTGGATTAGTGTGAGATTGATTGGGGTTCAACTACAGTCCAGACCGAAGTTAGTTTTTAGTAGGCTAGTGTCTGTAACGGTTTAATACAGTGTGTGTTCAATCTGGACTAGGTCCCGGGGTTTTTCTGCATTTGCGGTTTCCTCGTTAACAAAACTTCTGGTGTCTATGTTATTTCTTTTCCACATTATATTTTGTTATATAGTTGAAATATCACAGGTTATGCGTTTGAATCAATCAATTGGGAAATCCAACCTTTGGTTGTTGATTGAAATTGATTGATACTTAAACATTGGTATTTGATACCGTTCAAGTGATTTCTCTTGTATTCAATTAGACTCGCAGATTTATATTTGCTTGAGTAAGTATTGAATCAAGAAAGAGAGATACAACTCTTTGATATACTTTTATTAAGATTGAGTCTGACTTTCTAGTTGATTCTCTTAAAAGTATGTTGGAGTTAGTCCATACAGATTGCTAATCGAAATATTGGGTGTGGTTGTTAAACCCCCGCTTTTTCACTAAAGACAACCAGGAAAGTATCAAAAGATAGTCACAATGATGACACTCGAATGATAAGTTTCAATACTCATGACATTCAGAATATTGTGTTAAACGTTCTTGATCAAATGAATGTAGCTCCATGTTATCATCGTTATATGAGATAATTAGGTCTCATATCGGTTACCTTTTTATTTTGTGACTTTTGATTTAGCGAATTTCATATCTAACCTTTTGGGTTGCTTAATCAAATAGTCATAAAAGGATGATGACAATTAATTTCATATATTGTTGTTGTTGTTCTTATGTCTTTGCGAAAGGATGACAAAACAATGAGGAAAAGGGGATGCGAAATTTGAGGTAACAAATTTGCTAGTTAATCATTTTCCTTTTTAAGAAAAGCCTGATTTTATTGCATATATTTATTGCTTTTGCTTAACAAAATTTCGGTGCAATTGATATTTTATTCCATTATTATTGTATGAATGTGTGCGTGATACAATTGGTTCCGGTTAAGAAAAACTATTGTTATCTTGCTTTATTGTGTGGTATCAATTATTTAGGCTTGCAAAATTTCGGTGCAATTGCGGTGCTTTAATGTCTATGTTGTTTCAATTGCTTCCGGTTGAGGTGATTAATTATGCAAGTTGATTTATTTGGTTTGTATGAATTGTTTATGGATTAACGAAAGAAAAGGTTTACGGGATGAATTTTTAGTCCAGTTCGATCTGGATAAGAGAAACTAAGTTAATTCTGATCTTAGTTAGACTTATCAAAGTGGAGGCTTCGGTTATTCAAGTCTAATCGAATGCCTTAACAAGAAACGCTAGTTAACTAACCTAGTACTTGTCTTGTTTAAAAGTGAAAGGTCTAAGTTATATGGATAATTAGAACTTGATGAGAAAAATAGAGTTATCTTTATTTTAGTCTTATCGAACAAGCGATTGTATTTGTACAATCGGTTTATCAAAGGAACTAAGGTGCTTAGTTGATTTTCGGTTTGCTAAACTATTAGGGAAAATTGCTTCGGGCAATTATTTCCTTGGTAACATATCAAAAAAAAAATACTTTGTAGTTTCGGTTTTGATATTGATTATCGAAAATGGTGTGTGGAACCCTCGTGCTTAACTCTATAGGTTTGCAAGTCTATTTTGAGATTTGTAAGATCCTTTTGGTTTGTCCTTTATTTTTTCGTTTCTTTGTCATTTTGTGACAAAAGGGGGAGAAATATATGGAGTAAACAAGTGATACTGGTATTGATTTATAGTGGTTGGTATCACTAAGGGAAAGGACATTGGTGCTTAAACGTTTATCTAACAAAATAGTGAAAGCACAGACTAAGGGGGAGTAACATATCATATATTTGTAGTTATATGGACTGCAAAAGAAATAACAAAGACGTGCGGATTGATAAAATCTACCTATCTTACCTTTAGGGGGAGTATTAGCTTCGTTATTATAATGTCAACAACGGAATTTAAGGATTGAATGTATACAAGTTATTATGCTGTTGAATTCGGGAATCAGGTGTATGTGTAATGAATTCTTGTAATTTGTTTATCCATATGATGTAAGAGTTTTTTCACTAAAATTGACAAAGGGGGAGATTGTTAGAGAACAGCTCGGTTGAACCCACCAAGCGTTGGTATGTCAAGTTTGGTTGTCATATTTTAGTGAGCCAAAACTCATTTAAGAGTCGCCTGATTATGTACTAGAGTCAACTTCGTATAGGTTAGCTTGAAAGTATTAGGATATGAGACATTACAAGTATTGCGAAGACTTGAAGAAGTGAATAAGTAAGGATCTACAACGACAACATCATCCTTCCACTTGAGGTTAGTGATATTTGACTTGAACTGTTTCATTCCCTAAACGCATATTTCAAGTCGTGCATATTGAAAACAAAACTGCGAAGCATGAATGATTATACTCTAGTTGGACATAGTATTAAAGAATACAATACGAGGTTTATTTCTTAACCATTAAACTTTGTAGATAAGACATCGACATACTCGTTTCAATGCTATTGTGATTATGTATGGGTATAAGGTGAAGATTTCATCCTAGGAAACAATGTTTTACATTTGTTTTAAGGAAGTAAATTCATGAACTTGTTTTGTGAATCGAAAGAGAAATCGCCAGGCGTTATTGGTATTGTTATTCATTGCATATATTTTGAACTACCAATATGTGTGATTAGTATAACCGCTCATTACTTGTTTATGTTCTTGGTAAAACTATTCACAAAGGCCTGACTTTTGTATTGGTATGACTTTTATTAGTGAAACCGATCTTACATAATCACCTGAGATGGTATGATCGATTTTGTGTTATTGGTATGACCGACTCTGGGTAAAGGGGAACCAATCCTAGTAAGAGGTGCAACCTATCACAAAGGGGAATCGATCCTTGTATGAGGTGCATCAAGTTTTTAGCAGAAAGGGGAACCGATCCTATGGACATGTGCAACAAGTTTTTAGGAAAAGGGGAACCGATCCTATGGACATGTGCAACAATTACAAGTTAGATACCATATATATGTGGGGAACCGATCATAGTACCTAGTCAACCGAATTTTGGAAAGCTTGTGTGACTATGCACAGTACTCACATGGAGGTAGAGCCGAAACTTGTGTTGGTAGAACCGTGAAACCATGATTTGTGATTGAGTGTTCTTGATCAATCACATAGTTCTCGAAAGTCAGATGAACCAATTCTAAACTTGTTTGGAAGTGTGGAAAATCGGTTTCAAGATTGTAAGTATGAATGAGGACTTACAAAGTAAAAATGTAGACATACTTTGAACATGTGCAGTAACGCTTATCTTTAATTGTTCAAAGTTATTCCTTAATAGCTAAAGGAATAAAATCCCAGATCGAATAAAATGAATTGAGAATCTTTATTTAAGGTTTTTAATTTTATTTTAGGAAAATGAAAATTAGTAATGTGCATTTACTAGTTGGAGATTTTCCAAGAGATTTTCGGTCATTATTTTGGACAGAGCATTTCCAGGAATTATGGAAACCTAATCTGGAAAATATTGCATATCTTGAGAATATTTTCGGTTTTGGAAATTCCTTGGTATATAAAAGTGAAAGTTTGCATTTCGAGCAAACTAATCCTCGTACATCAAGAACTATCTCAGTTGTGATGGTGCTGGTGAATCCGCCTATTCGGAGAGGAGAGTAACCTAATTAGGCGAAATCTCTTACGGCCGCTCAGTTTAAAGTTTTCTTTGGGATTGATAAGCTCTATTAGTACCATTGGTGGGAAACTAGATTATTGCGGTTTATCTTTTGTTTTCGATTGATTTGATTGACTAACGGTGGTTGAACTTTGATTGCACCTAGTTTTCTTATGCTTGAGAATCTTCTCTTCTGATATAAGATTCACTCAAACTAGATCGAAGTTTCGACGGGGATGTTTAGACTGTTTGTAGATCTAAAGACATCTTGTGATAATCCATTGTTAACAGACTCCGTTCTGTGCATGATTGATCACAAGAGATTCAAGTAGATTGTGTGCAGGTGCTTATTGAAGATCTAAGAAGATTTGAAGATAAAGAAGACTTTGAAGATTTCTGATTTGGGATTCATAATCTTTAGTGTGCAGAATACTTGTTTCGGTAAAAGAGGATCCAATTATAATCGGTTTATCCATGTGGTAGATTAGATTGATTAGTTGTGTAGATCGGCATCAATACAATTCTTTGTGATTAAAAGTATTAATTGCAAAATCTTAACAATTACTTTGGTAGTTGATAATAAGATAGATCTAAGAACCTGAGGAAGGAGTTTATTGAGATCAACAGAAGAGCCTTTGTCGAACTCATATCACTTGGTTGAAAATAGTTGATACCAAATAGATTTGTTGTTCCTTTACTATTTGGAATACAAACCAAAGGAATTGTTCCAAGTACGTGACTTATTACAGATCAGAGGCGTGGGAATACAGACGCAACTAGTTGAACTATGGGTTTAGTTGCTTGGTTTCAACTATACGAAGTTGGTTTGATTTTGTATAATGGCTTAATCCTGAGAGTATTCAATTCTGGACAAGGTCCCAGGGTTTTTATGCATTTACGGTTTCCTCGTTAACAAAATCTTGATGTGTCATTTACTTTTATTTTCCACAATTATAATTGTTGTTATTATAATTTAAAGTAAATTACACAAACGTTAATTCCTATTTACTTGATAAGCAATCCTATTGTGTTTGGTTAAGTCCGGACCTTTTAGCAAGTAAATATACTTCGTTGTTGTATTGTCTCGATCTCGTATCCATAGACGATCACACGAAGTGTGAACCGATTTGTTTTATTGTCTCGACTTAGTCCATAGACAATTACTTTCGGAGAAAGGGATTATAGGGGGAAAAGTTTTATATTGAGGTATATTTGGGTACCCTCTGTCTTTTCACGTTATAAGCTAGAAAAAGCTTACTCCGATACAACTTAGTTGTATCGAAACTATGCACTCTCATCCTCTTCAGTGCTCTTAATTATGGATGAGAAAAGCACAATAAAAAGGAGCACACCTTTGTATGATTTCTTATCAGAAAGTTCTTTGACATTTTATGGATGACTGCGGATCCATGTCTGTCTAAAAAGTGTTCATGTTTATCATGATCTTCAAAAAATTAGTCTTTATTTGAGATTTTCGAATTCTAAATAAACCTTCCAACTTGGGAAAATTCGGACAATGGAAAAAAAAAATATTATGCGTATATTTTTGGTATTCCACAAGTTTTTCTAGTCCGAAACTTTGTGTCTTACTGGAAAACAATCTCTTTCCTGTGTTTTGAAACCCTGAGTAATCCCTTTTAAATAACCGAGCATGCCTCCAATAACTCGCAGTGTTACAAAGGCTAATAAGGAGGAATCTCAAAAGGTTAAGGATTGCCAAATAATCAATACAAAAAGGAGGAAGAAAAACTTATCAAAAATCATGTCTGATTATGATTCTGATAGTTCAATCGGATCTCAAGATAAGTCTTGTATGTTGGCATACAATCTTCAAAATCCAACCGAAACCAAGTGGATTCGTTCTGATAGTATGATTCACTATATTCAAGATTTTGAAGAACTGAGAACCAATCTCATAATGATGGTTCGAAATCAAGATTGGCCAAAGATAAAATTGAGGAGAAAAAAACTGATCTTGCAGATATGAAGGTTCAAGTTGAAAAACTTGAAAATCAAGAAGTGGTTGCAGACAAGTCTCTTGAGACATGCTTCAAAAGTTTGAACACTGAAGAAACTTCGGTGAACAATAAGAGCACCACTAAATATTAAGTTATATGCTTAATCCAGAAAAATAGACTTCAGTTTTTGATTTCTTTTAATAGTTGTAAAGTCTATTATGAATAAAACTATCTTATTATTATGAATAAAATTATTATTTTATAATATTTCTTGTGATAGTTTTTGGTTACATAGCCTGTGCTTGAATGCTTTATTTTGTTGCTATGTATGTTTATGGGATGTTTGATTTCGGTTTTATTACCTTGATATTCGATTTCATAATGTGTGAACCCTTATGGTTTGGGTGACTTTTTGATTTAGCGGGATTAAGTTCTAGCCCATGTTGGCAGGCTTTATCAAAGGATCATGAGGGGTTCTTGTAGAAACAATATGTGAAAAAGTCACAATATGTTGAATCTTTTGGTTTAGCATAAAAGCATATGTGTTTCAAGGTTTCAACTTTTGCATCGCATAGTTAAAACCGGTTTTCAACCTTTCTCTGGTAAAGGTTGCTCTTTGTTGTTGTTCTTTTCTTTTGGCGGGAGGATGACAACGTCAATGGGGGAGAGTTCTAAGTGAACTTGCGCTTAATGACATATCCTAAGGGGAGAAGAGGATGCGGAATTTGAGGTAAGAATCTTGTTAGTTAATTATTTTCCTGTTTAAGAAAAGCATGATTTTATTTCATATCTTTATTGCTTTTGCTTAACAAAATTTCGGTACAATTGATGTTGATTCCATTATTTATATGGATGTGTGTGTGATTTAATTGTTTCCGGTTAAGAAAAACTATTGTTACCTTTCGTTATTGATTGGTATCAATTGTTTAGGCTTACAAAATTTCGGTGCAATTGTAGTACTATAATGTCTATGTTCGTTTCGATTGCTTCCGATTAAGATAAATGATTATGCAAGTTGATTTATTTGGTTTGTATGGATTGTTTATGGCTTAACAAAAGTGTTTCGGGATCATTTGTTTAATCCAAGTGAATTCCGGATAAGAGAAACTAAGTTTTTCGGATCTTAGTTAGACTTATCAAATGTGAAGGTTTCGGTTATTCAAGTCTAACTGAATGCCTTAATAAAAAAGCGGGGGTCTAACAACCACACCCAATATTTCGATTAGCAATCTGTATGGACTAACTCCAATATACTTTTAAGAGAATCAACTAGACAGTCAGACTCAATCTTAATAAAAGTATATCAAAGAGTTATATCTCTCTTTCTCGATTCAATAATTACTCAAGCAAATAGAAATCTGCAAGTCTAATTGAATAAAAGAGAAAATCACTTGTACGGTACCAAAGACCAATGTTCAAGGATCAATCAATTTAAATCAACAACCAAAGGTTGGATTTCCCAATTTGTCGATTCAATGCACAACCTGTGATATTTCAATTATATAACAAAATATAATGCGGAAAATAAATAACATAGACACCAGAAGTTTTGTTAACGAGGAAACCGCAAATGCAGAAAAACCCCGGGACCTAGTCCAGATTGAACACACACTATACTAAGCCGCTACAGACACTAGCCTACTACAAACTAACTTTGGTCTGGACTGTAGTTGAACCCCAATCAATCTCACACTGATCCAAGGTACAGTTGCGCTCCTTACGTCTCTGATCCCAGCAGGATACTAGCTGATCTCACCTACAACTAAGAGTTGCTACGACCCAAAGTCGAGGACTTTAATAAACAAATATTTATCACGCAGAAAAGTATACGATAATAGATAAATCTGTCTCCCACAGAAATACCCACGAGTTTTTGTTCCGTCTTTTGATAAATCAAGGTGAACAGGAACCAATTGATAGACCGGACTTATATTCCCGAAGAACAGCCTAGTATTATCAATCACCTCACAATAATCTTAATCGACTAGCGAAAGAAGATATTGCGGAATCACAAACGATGAGACGAAGATATTTGTGACTTCTTTTATATTTTGCCTATCGGAGAAATCAATCTCAAGCCAATCCTTACGATTGTACTTAGTACGATAGAAAAAGCAAGATAAGATCACACAACTACGAGAAAGTAGTATCGGTCTGGCTTCACAATCCCAATGATGTCTTCAAGTCGTTAACCTACAGGGTCTCGGTAGAAACATAATGTTAAAGGAGAATTGACTCTATCTAATACAACTAGTATCACACAGGAGGTGTGGGGACTAGGTTTCCCAGTTGTTAGAGTTCTCCCTTATATAGTCTTTCAAATCAGGTTTTGCATGTTAGCTTAGTAACAAAGCATTCAATATTCACCGTTAGATGAAAACATGATTAGATTCAAGCTAATATCTTTCAACTGTTAGATCGAAACTTAGCTTGTTACACACAAATGAAATGCACGTTTATCTAGGTTTGTGTAACTGTACCCAAAGATGTACATCTAGTTGGTTCAACAGTAGTTAACCAAATGGTTAGCCATATGAGCACTTTCATATCAACCATATTCTTCTTTACCACAACTAGTTCAAATGACTCAAATGAACTAGTTAGAGAGTTGTTCAATTGCTTAGATCTTTATAATAGACACAATTGAAACAAAAACGATTTGATTCACTCGAATCGATTCATGAACTTTATAGCCACGTTTTGCAAACTTGCATTCCTTAGTTAATTTAAGTTCACGAACAATCGTTTTTAGAAAATAACCAACTTAAGTACGCGGACTGGTACGCGGACTTAAGTACCCGGAATGAGTTTGTTTTCAATTCACAAACTCCAGCAGAAATTCTCGGGATGTGAACCTCCGACAGTACGCGGACTCTAGTTCCGGTTTTCCTGAGCAGCAAAGTATGCATACTTTGGTTCAAGGAATAAGGACTTATACATGTATGAGTTACCACACAATGCTTATATCCAACCATGGTTATATAATCTAAACTCTCATTTCAATCATTGAAACATTCTTAGAGGACGTTATATAGTTGTTGTTCACACACTATTTTTCGTCAAAGCAATTTTCAAGTAATTAAAACTTAATATGACTTTCGTCACTAGTAAAGATGAACTTGGCCAAAGTGAAAGCTTACCAACACATATTTCGATAAATAGATAAGCGAGATAAACTCGGCTCGAAATAGCAAATATGTATAATCAAAGTCTATATATCAAAACGACTTTTGTCTCAAGATATGAGATAGAGTAGATAGAATTTTGAGTGATAGATAATTTCAAGTATCCACATACCTTTTAGTCGATGAAGTTCCACCAGTTCCTTGAGTAGTTCTTCGTCTCTGTATGATGATCGCCATGGAGTCTTGAGCTCAACTACACTTTCTATCCTAGTCCGAGACTTAGCTAACAGTAGACTAGAAATCAAGACTTATAGTTTGGATCACTAACATTGACAAACATGCTTGAGATAACAACGCATGCGAGTTCGACCGAGCAGTGATCTAACAATCTCCCCCTTTGTCAATTTTAGTGACAAAACTATCAATACATATGGAATACAAAAATAGATAAACAAACTTTTGTAGCTTCTCTTCCACATGCCTGATCTTCTTGGTTCTTCAACATCACTCGAAATATTCGTCACTTCCAAGTACTCCAATGATGCCAAAGGTTGTAAGTTTAGTATCACCGATGTTGAAAATCCGTAGTCATAACAATGAGAAAACAAGAATTCTCAATCATTGTTATACAGTGTCATAGTATTATTATACAACATCAAAGTTCAATTGTATCACAGCTTCGACAACAATACTATGGTGATATGTACCACTCCCTCTTAGTCAATACTCTATCTCACATGGAAACCACTCCCCCTTACATAATTATCCGAAAACCATATGTATTTGTAGTGTGAACTATACATTAATCCTCCCCCTTTTTTTCAATAAAATTGGCAAAGGTACGAAAACTAGTGGGATCCTAATGAAATTTCCATAGAGACATTTCATGACCAAAAGAAAGCACATATCAACTTTTTAGATGCCATCATATAGACGAAGCTAAATGCGTTCATCAAGGAGTTTGTAAAGATACGAGATAACCCCTATAATATTCCACAACCACACTCCCCACAAAGGTTTGGCAATTAAGAACAAGTTCAATTAAGAACCCCGCCCCCCCTCCCCCCCATAAAATATCATTCCCGAAAGAACAACAAAGGCGACTTTACTTTCACAAGAAAAGAAGGATTTCTTTGGACATAACCAAATCACATGAAAACATGAAGTTGAGTCCAAAGTATTCAATTGAATTATTCACAAAAGAATTTATGACTAATCCAATAGAAATACACAACTAAATTAACCACAAGGAAACCCATGATTAATTCAATTGGAATTACACAACTAAATTAACCACAAAAAGTGATCAATTCAATTGGTCATGCTCTTCATAAGAGAACTTGCGGAGCAACAACTAAACTGACCATAAGAGAATGATCAATTCAATTGGTCATGCTCAAACATAAGAAAACTTATGGAGCAACACAGTATATGCACAAAAATGTGGATCGGAGATCGACCAATACTTCGGAATAGACAAGGATTCATTCTATTTTCCATCACTATTTGCACAATGACATATAATAGACTTAATCCTTGTAAACAAAAGTTTTACCCTTTCTTCCATCAAAACAATCACATAAAAGGCTTTAACTTTTGTAATGTCAAAAGTTCATTCTATCTTCTATCAATACTTTCATACCGACATAATATAGATAACTTTTGACCAAGTATGGGACAATCACAGGTTCACGGACGTAAACAACATATCCTATAACAATTTGCAATATAAAAATCATAAAGATTAAAATTGCAAAAATCATCTTCCAAATAACTTAGAATTTAAATAAATAAATATAAAAACATTGAAGATGAAAATCGTTGGACATAGCTATGTGAACTCACAATAATTTCTATTCCAAACTCTAGTTATCCTTCTTAAATACATGAATTAATTCTCGTAAGAAGTTTCCTACACAAAATCAAGACAAACTCGTAATGCACATACAAGATGATTTGTCCTTACAGGGTAGAATCAATCTTTTCCGCATGGATTTACACCAATAATAGCTACCAAATGCGTATAAAAGATTTTCTTAACAAAGAAGAACATACAAAGTCATTAACGACCATGCACCATAGTTCACAAAGGATGATTCATAACAATGCGTACTACTGCCCATTCTTGAACTTCCTTCTTGGTGATTCACCAACAAATTCTTGTAAAAGCTACAAATTAGCTTAGAAGAGTAGTACTCCAAGAATCCAAGTGCCCAAGTCAAAGAGAAGTGGAACAAGTGCGACAAAACGGAGCAAAACACTCAAAAATAAGAGACAGGACAAATACCAATATTAACTCATCCAAATTCAAGGTTTTCATCTCCATTTTGAAGAGAATTTAAAGAGTAAGAGAATTCAAAAAGAATGAGGTCATTCCGAGTTCGGACGAAGAAGATACGGCCAAATAAAGGTTTACTGAATATCGACGTCTACTGGCAAGTATGCATACGGGTTTGCAAACGAATTTTCATGACCTGGAGAAGTATGCAAACTGGTATGCATACTTAAGTCCTTGGAGTTTGATTTTAAATGATGGTATGCACACTTGGTATGTTTTCCATGAAGTCCAAACATCCCGAACTACTATTTTCAAACCTAAACATTTAAGAACCTTAAAAACAGATCAAGTTAGGTAGAAATGAACGATAAGCAAGTACATGGACCATTATAAGTACTCTAAGCGAATAAAAACACAAATATTGCTCAAGTTTATAGACATACCTTTTTAGAAGAATCCAATCGAATTCTACAGCCTTACCGAACATAATCTGTGCGCCGCAATTCTCGTGCTTCCCTCACCGTATACAGAACAGGGAATTCCTTGGTGAGGATGCACTTACAACACAATCAAGTTGTGTTGAGGTGAAAAATGTCTTTCTCACCATGTCACCAAGAAAGAGTTTCTTTCCAACTACTTTTGCATTCAATAAAGTTGAGAAGCATCCAAGAATCTGTTTTTAATAGTTTTGCAAAAGACTTTAGAGAGATACACAAAAATTTGAGTCCCTGATGTCTCATTTTAAAAATTAATAAAAACAATGTCTGCAGATAATATTTAGTACTGTGCAGGGAAACTCTTTTGGTGTAAGAAGACATCCTGATATGTTTACAACAGCAAACAAAGCAATTATCATGACACAGTGTATCAGGAATTAACCAATGAACTGATTCATCCTTTGAGGTGATACTGTCAGATGACTGAGATATAAACTCCTCTTGTAATACATTTAGTTTAATACAACCAAGTGGATTACACGGAGGAGGAGCATTACTCTTACTAATTAGTAAATAAATATCAACCTCGACATGAGTATTATTCATCATAACTTGACTTAGCTTGTCAAGAGATTCTTGTTCTTTCTGGAGGTGTAACTCAACATCAAGAGATAAGCTTTCAAGTTTCTTTTCAAGCACTGAAAACACTTCAAGGGATTTTAAACCTGAAGGAGGTTTAGATAGAATTTATAGTTGCAGGAAATCCTACACTACACCCCTCATATGATTTCACTAACATTCAGCTCATTTTAGATTAACAATCTTAATTTTACTGATGAATCTTTAAACAACCTTACAAGAAAAGATAAAGGAATCAAGAATAACCCTTGCTCTAGATTTTCTCTCTCCTATTTACTTGTTTCTCACCCAGAAAAAGATTTCTCTCTTTCCTTTATAACTGAACGACTATTTATAGGGAAGTACATAGTGGATGACAGCTAATCTGTCCTTTATTTTCGGATATGGCTTGCGACATTCTCGCAACCTTACAAATGTTAATCTCGCAAACTCTGTTATTTTCGCAGGATCATCACATCTTTCTCATGATTTTAGCTGATGTCATTTATTACATCGTTTCTGAAATGGTTTTGCGACGCTGTTGTGTTGTGTTGTTGATAATTTCGCTGAAATATTATTGCGGCGAGATTCTGATCCTACATCTTGCCTCTTCTCATATCTTCTCTGCAAAGTAGATAATGATGTGAGAAATGTCGCAGCTGTTCATTTCTTCATATTCTGCATTTATCACACGTATTCTTTCTTCCATCTATTTCTTGACACGTCTTTTGTAACCGTTGTTTTTCAACCGCTTATATCTTTCCGTATTAATCGTGTTTATCTTCTCAAGGAAAAATTCCCTCTATATATACTCTTTCTCACTCTCTGCAACTTCATCGTTCTTTTGCAAATTCCGTTATTGCAACTTTTCTTCTTTCTTCTTCAATCTTTTTAAGTTCTTCTTCATCTTCATACTATTTCCTCTGCAGATCTTCATCATTCGTAATTTTCTTCGAAATAATCTTCCTGCTAGTGTTTTCCATGGATTTATCAAGGTTACTTTTTTTTTTCTTCTTTATGAGTTTTGCTGAAATTGATCTTGTTTACGGCCATATTTGATGTTGTTTATGTGATTCCCATATTGTTGTTATTTCAGCAAAAGCGCCTCCAACACTAAATTTACAGTTCAGAACCCTAATATTCTCAAACCGCATCATAAGATTGTTGCGCATAAAAGAAAGTCTGCGAATCAGAAGGTAGTAAGAAACATTATTCTTTTCTAATAACAATATTGTTGCCTATGTTTCTTATCTGGATTGTAATTCGCAGGGTGATAAGGATGTCAATAAACCTCTCAAGAAATCTCGCCACCTTAAAACTGTTGAAACTTCTGTTACATTCCACTTACTTATCTCTTCTAAGTCTCCTGCGACATCTTCGCAAGATAAACCATCATCTCCAATTCGCGAAAAAGCTGCCTCAGACTTCATTTCTTCAGCTGATCTTTCAATGATTGAAACCCCCATTATTGATCCTTCCGTAAATGAAACTTCTTCTCTTCAAATTGATAATATTTCTCAACCTTCTATCATTGCTAGTTCTCTACCTGAGTCTCTTCCCTTTTCGAAAGAAACCATGGAAGGAATAGATATTGCTTTCAAAGTTTTGTCTGAGGTCCTGGATGATGGCAAGAAGTCTTCTATTGATCCTGTCAAATCTAGTATTTGCGAAATTCTGAGTAGGTATTTTAGTTCTGACAGAGTTGCTTCGCAAACAGCTTTGGAAAAAGAGTGCAATGCTCTTCGTCTCGAAAATAAAAAGCTTCAGAATGTTTTGTTGGATCGTGAAAACCTTCGCAAGAAGAATGATGAATTGAGCGGAATGATTTTCTTATCTGTGTCTTCAATTTGCCTTTTTAATGGTTTTATCCTTCCCATATTTAATTATCCTTGAAATCCCTCTTTCGCATGTTAAGCCTTAAACCAGAAACGAATAATGGAGAGATATCAATTTGAATTTGTTGTTGAAGAAGCTCGTGTTTATAAAGAAATTTTGATGGATCAATATAACCAATTAGATAACCTATATTCATATTCCCTTGATCATATAAATAATCTTACCAATGAAAATACCCAATTAGTTCATGGGCAAGATTTATTAAGTAATGAAGTATCTCGCCTTTCTTATTCTTTAACTAAAGCTAATTTAAGGATGGAAACTTTATCAGATGAGAATAAAACCTTATCTCAAGAGAAGCGAACTTGTTTAAACAAGATGGCGATATCTTCGCAACAACTTAGCATTCTTCAGAAAGTATGTGATGACCAAGAGCAATCTCTCCGCTCTTTGAGAAATGAACTTAAAGAAGTAACAGAATCATCTATCGCTAAAAGAGATACACTCATTAAAGGTAGAATAGCTTTAAGTGTAAAGGCGAATCAACTTAAAGAACAATATTCCAAATTATAAGAATCTTATTCTTCTCTTGCGAAGAAAAATGCCTTTCTTATTTCTAAAGAGAAAAATCTTCAGTCTCGACTTAAAGGTTTAGTTGGAGATAAATTTGATGACGCAATGGACCGTTGGGAGAATAGTTGTCTGACCTTGATTCAACACCTTATTTCGCAAAAGGAAGGTAGTCATAATAGTTTGACTGCCTTAACTATGTTTTCTTTGTCATATCTTTTTGAGTTCTTCATCTTATTGAAATTTTGTATTCTACCTTTCGCAGAATCTGAGAAGAATCTTCATTCCTCCATTTCTGTTTTGGAGGCTAAATATACCAAAATTCGCAAAGAAAATGCATTGCTCGTCTCTGCCCTTACTGGTTCTCGCGACCGAGCAGAAAGAAGACTTGATTATCTTGCTTATTTTAAGGATATTCAAGATAGGAATCATCATAGAGCACTTCTTCGTCAAGTTCATCTCCGGGCTGAAGTCCTTGTAAATGATATTTTATTGTCTAAATCTCTTCCTCCTACATCAATCGAACCTTTGGAAGTAGATGATGATGAAGTTCCTCGTCCTGCTGATAGTGATTATGATTATGAAAGTGGTGCAGAGGACAATTTCTTGGAAGATGAAGAAGAAATTCCTTCTAAGGAAGCATCTGCTGGTGTTAATCAAAATGAGAATGAAAAAGAAATCTCCTATGAAGAAGTACTTGCTGGCGATAATCAAGGTGCTAATCAAGGCGAAGATCAGAATCGAAATGAAGGAGAGGCTTGCAATAATGAGAACATTGGCGAAGAACGTCTATTATCTCCTCCTACTGGAATTAATATTGAAGCATGAATCTCTTATCTAGTTCAATTTTCTTGAATTGCCTTATCTTTATTACTTTTTGCGAATAATATTCTTCAACCAACTTTGGAATCAATTTTCCCTTTTAGTATTTTGCTGGTGAGAAAGATAATGCTTCTTTTTTATTGATTCCCATTCTTGCCTCTCATTATCTTTCTTGCGAAAAATAATCTGTTATGAATACTTATAAATATTTTGTTTTGTCATGTGGTCTTATTTTGCCTTCCTAATTAAAGGTCTTATTATGCCACCTCTTGTCATTGCGACAAAATCGCAGGACGTCCTTGCACTTTCATGCAAAAACCCATTGATCTTGCCTTAACTTTTTCTTTTGTATTATGGACTCTTCAGGAATGTTGCGACAATATGATAGGCCTAAATATTCTTGCGAAAATAAAGTCCCATGACATTGCCGTCTTGCGACGAAATCGCAGGACGTCTTCGCACTTTCATGCGAAAACCCATTGATCTCGTCTTATATTTTTCTTTTGTATTATTGCTTCTTCAGGATTGTTGCACAAATATGACAAGCCTTAATACTCTTGCGAATAAAAAGCCTCATGACATTTGCGTCTTAAGACACTTATCAGCTCCCTAATGGACGGTGTCGCCCTTATCTCCCCCTGGTTTCCCCTTCAAGGAGGCGTACTTCTACCATACAAGGTTAGCTCCTCCCATCCAGTCTTAACAACAACCAGTTGTTTTCGCAGCCTTTTATCCCTTGTACCTATAGGGCTTATGGTTACGAGACTGCACCCTAAGTGGGGTTTTCTTCAGGCCGAGTGCAGTATAAGCCAAGACTTGTCAAGAATGGCAAGGTACGCTTCAAACGCCCCTGGCACTCTTGAATCAACCGTGTACTTCGGCTCCTTGATCAGATTTGCACTCCTTGGGAGAGTCTTTAAAACCTTAGTCTCCTAACCCAAGTCATATGCTTAAGCTGAGAATCCAAGGTGCCTCTCCCGGATGGGCTTTATTGACCCCAAATCTCCATGACTCAGGTTCCGGTGGCGGTGTAGCCTTTCCCTGAGCCATGCAACAGGTACCCCCTAATATGACGTACATTAGGTCTTACATTTGCCTCTTGCGAAATTTTATTCGCGGGTGTACGCCATAAAGGTTCGCCCCTTTTTTTTTATGTCATTGTTCTGTGATTATCTCTGCGAAAATTTCGCACAGCATGATCTTGTTTTGATATGAATAATGTTGCAATTATTATTTTAGAATCCATAACTTCTCAAAGATTCTTACTGATAATATCTTTTTTAAGTACAACCTGTTCCATGGTCTGTCAAGTCTATGACCAATATCTCTACCTTCTGGATCCATTAATCTATAAGTTCTTTTTCCAACTATCTCCTTAATGATGTAAGGTCCATCCATTTTTTCGCTAATTTTCCACCATTTCTCGCAGAACTAAATCTCCTGGTTGGAATTCGCGTACTTTGACACGTTTATTATATTCTCGGGCTAATCTTCGCTGATAATTCTCCATATATTGTAAAGCTTTTTCTATTCTTTCTTCTAATTCATCAAGTTTGTTTAAGATCAAACCCGCACTAAGATTTTTCTCCCAAGCTTCTCTTTTTGTTGCTGGAATAACAACTTCTGTTGGTAACACCGCTTCAACTCCGTATGTTAAACAAAAAGGTGACATTCCAGTAGCTTCTCTTCTAGTTGTATTATAAGCCCATACTGCATTATGTACTTGTTCTCACCATGCTCTGTGATGTCCTTCTAATTTCTTCTTTAATATATCTGCGATTGTTTTGTTTGTTGCTTCTACCTGCCCATTAGCTTGTGGATACAAAGGAGTAGACTTTCCACATTTTATCTTAAATGCATTAAGTAACATTTCTATGTTTGTCCTTCAAATGTTTCCCATTATCAGATACCAACTGCGCAGGAATTCCGAATCTGCAAATGATATTTTCGAATATGAATGTAAAGATATCTTTGTCGCGAATATGTTGTACTGCCTTCACTTCTGTCCATTTTGTGAAATAATCTGTTGCGACTATTAAGTATCTTCTTTGTCCAGAACCTGGTAAAAATGGCCCCACAATATCTAAGCCCCACTTTCCAAAAGGCCACACACTGGTTGAAGATGACAATGGTGCTCCAGGTGCATGTATTTTCTTTCCATGCCGCTGACAATCTTCGCAACGTCTTGATATTTGTTTTGCATCTTCGTGCATGTATGGCCAGTAATAGCCTTGCATTTTTGCTCTATGTGCCAAAGATCTTCCCCGCTATGATTGCCAGCATCCCCATATGTAACATTTTTAGCACTTTTTCTCCTTCCTCTCGTGTCAAACATCTGAGTGATGGTCCATTAAAGGATTTTCGGTATAGCAACCCATCTCTTAATTCATAATTCGTTGCACGCTTTTTAACTTGTGTGTTTCCAATCTATTTCTTGGTGTTTCTCCTTTCGCCAAATATGCATGAAGTTCCATTCTCCAGTCTGCGATATTGTTCGTTTGTTTCTTCTTTTCATTGTCTATTATCATCACGTCCACTTCTTCTTCTTCTTTATTGATTGATGGTGACAGAAGTGTTTGTATTTTTATGCATCTCGCAGTTGGATCTGTCATCATGCTTGAGATGAAAGCAAAAGCGTCTGCGAGTCTGTTATCCTTCTTGAAATGTGCCTCCATTTTATTTTTGGGATTTTCGCTGACAATTCTTCAACGAGCTTCTTGTATTTCTTCAAGGATGGTTCATTTGTAGTATACTCTCCCTTTATTTGGCGAATAACTAGCTGCGAATCACTAGTGATCCTGGCATTTTCTAGTTTCATTTCTATTGCGAATTTTAAGGCATGTATCACAGCTTCATATTCTTTCATTATTAGTGGATGCAATTCCAATCTGAATGAAAAAGCCATCTTTATTCCTTCTGGCGAAATTAAAACAATTCCAACTCCATTTCCTTCTCCATTTGATGATCCATCTACCAATATCTCCCATCTATTTGGTTCTGTTAATAAATCTTTTGGATCTCCGTGTTCTTCTTCTATCCATCATTTCTTCTACTTCTTTCTTCTATTCATCTTCTTCTAAAGGAAACTGCCAAGAAATCTGCAACAACTTGTGATTTTGGTGAAGACAAAATTTCATATTTAATATCAAAGTGGCCTACTTGTGCATTCCATCTCTCCACTCTTCCTGATCTTTTAGAATTCTTCATCACTGATTCAATTGGTACTTTTGTTAATACCTTTATCTTGTGCGCTTGAAATATATGCGGAGCTTAAATGATGCATAAACTAATGCTAAGATTAACTTCTCAATCTTTGAGTAATTCTTCTCGGCAGTATTAAAAGTTTTGCTAATGTAATAAATGGGTTTCTCCACTCCTGCGTCTACTCGCAATAACACAACACTTAATGCATGCGACGTCGTCGCAAGATAGATCAATAATTCTTCTCCTGATTCTGCTTTTTGTAAAATAGTTGTATTCATAAGATGTTCTTTGATCCCTTGAAAAGCTTTTTCCATTCATCAGTCCATTTAAATTTCGCACCCTTCTTGAGTATATCGAAAAAATATTTGCATTTGTCTGATGATCGCGAAATGAATCTCCCCAGCGAAGCTAGAAGCCCATTCAACTTCTGTACATCTTTTATTGTTGCTGGTGTTGGCATGTCACGAACTGCTTGCACTTTTTCTGGATCAACCTGTATTCCTTCCTTTGATACAATGTAGCCTAAAAATTTTCCCGATGCAACTCCAATAGTACACTTCTCAGGATTCAATTTAATGTTATACTGCCGCATTTGTTCAAAAATCTCCCTCAGGTCTGTACATGGTCTTTAGCTTCTTTACTCTTTACTAACATGTCATCCACGTATACTTCTAATGTTTTGTGTATCCATTTTGCGAACACCTTCTCTACCATTCTTTGGTATGTCGCTCCCGCATTTCGCAAACCAAATGGCATTTTCGTGTAACAATATAAACCTCTAGGGCGAAAAAGCAGTATGTTCTTGATCTTCTTCAGCGAGAGGGATTTGGTTATACCCTTTGTACCCATCTAAAGACGATACCCTATCATTTCCCGCTGCGGATTCCACCATTTGAGGAATATCTGGTAACGGAAAACTATCTTTGGGGCAAGCTTTGTTTAAATCAGTGAAATCTATGCAAATCCTGATTCCTTTGTTTTTCTTTGGGACAATGACCATATTCGCTATCCATTCTGGGTATTTAGCTTCTCTTATGATTCCCGCATCAAGCATTTTCTGTAGTTCTTCTTCTATTTGGGAATGGTAAGTTGTTGCAATTTTTCTTATTCTCTGTTTAAATGGTCTCACATTTTTGTTAATCTCCAACTTGTGGCATGCAATTGATGGATCTATTCCCGGTATCTCATCCATGCTTCCTGCGAAAACATCTTTATATTCTCGCAAAAGTTAACAGTTCTTTCTTCTTCTTCCACATCCATTTTGGTTCCAATTCTCAATATTAGAGGTTCTTCTATAGTCCCAACGTTTATTTCTTTTGTTGGTTCTGCGGCAGTGTAACTGGGTTTAGGTTCTCCCATTGGTGTTGGTTCTTTTATTGTTTTCACAGGTCCTTCTCCTTCTTCCGAAATTTCGCTGGGTATTCCTTGCCTTCTTTTGCCCTTATCATATATACTCTAAATTCTTCTTCTTTTTTGCTTCCTTTGCCAACTTTCTGCGAAATTGTTTCTTTTTGCTTGTCCTTCATAATGCTTTACTTCAATTTGATGACATAATTTCGCATTGTCAACATCTCCTCTGATTTCACCTATTCCATTTGGTGTGGGGAATTTAATACATTGATGCAACGTTGATACTACATTTTATCGCATGTATCCATGGTCTTCCTAAAACATATTATATGGCGATTCCATATCCACCACGCATAGTGTTACATGTGTTTCGATCTCTCCAGTGGAATTCGTACCACTATTTCTCCTTTAGGTTTTGTTGTGGATTTTCCAAAGCCGTGAACAAAATATGTTGAACTGGACATTTCTTCATCTTTAAATCCCATTCCCCGAATGCATGATAAAATATTATATCCACTGAACTTCCTGTATCGATTAAAGTTCTGTTCAATATCCATTCTCCGTGGATTTTGTTTGTCTCCTTCTCTTTTCGCGTAATAGGCACTGTAATAACCAATGGAGATGTGTGGTTCAAATTTTCTTTTGGTATTTCTGCCGCCATGAATGTAATTTTTTGCTTTTCCCAATCTTTCAAGGGTGATGTCTTTTCTACCTGCCATAACCTTCCTTCCTTCAAAATTTCGTTTATGTATTCTTCCTTTGATGTTTTCATGGAATTCATTAACCATCGTTTTTGTTATCATATTACACTCCAATCTTTTGTCATCTTCATTACTCTAATCATTTTTCTTTTAACTGGTTCACTGATTTATTTAATCACTTTCTTGATTTGAACAATCTCAACAACAATCTTCAACTTTCGATCTTCAGTTCCCTGTTTCTAGCGCCATTATGTAGTTGCAGGAAATCCTACACTACACCCCTCATATGATTTCATTAATCAACTCATTTTAGATTAACTCTTAATTTTATTGATGAATCTTTGAATCTTACAAGAAAAGATAAAGGAATCAAGAATAACCTGCTCTAGATTTCTCTCTCCTATTTACTTGTTTCTCACCCAGAAAAAGATCTCTCTCTTTCCTTTACAACTGAACGACTATTTATAGGGAAGTACATAGTGGATGACAGCTAATCTGTCCTTTATTTTCGGATATGGCTTGCGACATTCTCGCAACCTTACAAATGTTAATCTCGCAAACTCTCTTATTATCGCAGGATCATCACATCTTTCTCATGATTTTAGCTGACGTCGTTTATTATATCGTTTCTGAAATGGTTCTGCGACGCTGTTGTGTTGTGTTGTTGATAATTTTGCTGAAATATTATTGCTGCGAGATTCTGATCATACAGAATTTCTTCTACAGATTTTATTAAATCAGTCATGGAAGAGAATTCTAAATCCCTGGATCTGGTGGTGCATTTATTGAGATAGCAATTTTGTCCGTAGAGCCAGATCGCTACAAACACAGACTTGTAAGGTCTTTAACGTGTTTGCCTGCTCTGATACCAATTGAAAAAGCCGGGGGTCTAACAACCACACCCAATATTTCGATTAGCAATTTGTATGGACTAACTCCAATATACTTTTAAGAGAATCAACTAGACAGTCAGACTCAATCTTAATAAAAGTATATCAAAGAGTTATATCTCTCTTTCTCGATTCAATAATTACTCAAGCAAATATAAATTTGCAAATCTAATTGAATACAAGAGAAATCACTTGAACGGTACCAAAGACCAATGTTCAAGTGTCAATCAATTTCAATCAACAACCAAAGGTTGGATTTCCCAATTGATCGATTCAACGCACAACCTGTGATATTTCAATTATATAACAAAATATAATGCGGAAAAGAAATAACACAGATAATAGAAATTTTGTTAACGAGGAAACCGCAAATGCAGAAAAACCCCGGGACCTAGTCCAGATTGAACACACATTGTATTAAGACGCTACAGACACTAGCCTACTACAAACTAACTTTGGTCTGGACTGTAGTTGAACCCCAATCAATCTCACACTGATCCAAGGTACAGTTGCGCTCCTTACGTCTCTGATCCCAGTAGGATACTACGCACTTGATTTCCTTACCTGATCTCAACCACAACTAAGAGTTGCTATGAACCAAAGTCGAAGACTTTAATAAACAAATCTGTATCACACGGAAAAGTCTATGGTAATAGATAAATCTGTCTCCCACAGAAATACCTACGAGTTTTTGTTCCGTCTTTTGATAAATCAAGGTAAACAAGAACCAATTGATAAACCAGACTTATATTCCCGGATAACAACCTAGTATTATCAATCACCTCACAATAATCTTAATCGAATAGCGAAAGAAGATATTGCGGAATCACAAACGATGAGACGAAGAAGTTTGTGACTTCTTTTATATCTTGCCTATCGGAGAAATAAATCTCAATCCAATCCTTACGATTGTACTTAGTACGATAGAAAAAGCAAGATAAGATCACACAACTACGAGAAAGTAGTATCAGTCTGGCATCACAATCCCAATGAAGTCTTCAAGTCGTTAACCTACAGGGTCTCGGTAGAAACCTAAGGTTAAAGGAGAATCGACTCTAGCTAATACAACTAGTATCACGCAGGAGGTGTGGGGATTAGGTTTCCCAGTTGCTAGAGTTCTACCTTATATAATCTTTCAAATCAGGGTTTGCAATCAATTTAGCTTAGTAACAACGCATTCAATATTCACCGTTAGATGAAAACCTGATTAGATTCAAACTAATATATTTCAACCGTTAGATCGAAACTTAGCTTGTTACACCCAAATGAAATGCACGTTTATCTAGGTTTGTGTAACCATACCCAAACATGTACATCTAGTTGGTTCAACAGTAGTTAACCAAATGGTTAGCCATATGAGCACTTTCATATCAACCATATTCTTCTTTACCACAACTAGTTCAAATGACTCAAATGAACTAGTTAGAGAGTTGTTCAATTGCTTAGATCTTTATAATAGACACAATTGAAACAAAAACGATTTGATTCACTCGAATCGATTCATGAACTTTATAACCACGGTTTGCAAACTTGCATTCCTTAGTTTATTTAAGTTCATGAATAATCGTTTTTAGAAAATAACCAACTTAAGTACGCGGAATGGTACGCGGACTTAAGTACCCGGAATGAGTTTGTTTTCAATTCACAAAATCCAGCAGAAATTCTCGGGATGAGAACCTCCGACAGTACGCGGACTCTAGTTTCGGTTTTCCTAAGCAGCAAAGTATGCATACTTTGGTTCAAGGAATAAGGACTTATACATGTATGAGTCACCACACAATGCTTATATCCAACCATGGTTATATAATCTAAACTCTCATTTCAATCATTGAAACATTCTTAGAGGACGTTATATAGTTGTTGTTCACACATTATTTTTCGTCAAAGCAATTTTCAAGTAATTGAAACTTAATATGACTTTCGTCACTAGTAAAGATGAACTTGGCCAAAGCGAAAGCTTACCAACACATATTTTGAGAAATAGATAAGCGAGATAAACTGGGCTCGAAATAGCAAATGTGTATAATTAAAGTCTATTTAACAAAACGACTTTTGTCTCAAGATAGGATATAGAGTAGATAGACTTTTGAGTGATAGATAAGTTCAAGTCTCCACATACCTTTTAGTCGATGAAGTTCCACCAGTTCCTTGAGTAGTTCTTCGTCTTTGTATGATGATCGCCATGGAGTCTTGAGCTCAACTACACTTTCTATCCTAGTCCGAGACTTAGCTATAATTATACTAGAAATCAAGACTTATAGTTTTGATCACTAACATTGACAAACATGCTTGAGATAGCAACGCATGCGAGTTCGACCGAATAATGCTCTATTATTTAACAAGAATTACTAGTTAACTAACCTAGTATTTGTCTTGTTTAAAAGTGAAAGGTCTAAGTTATTTTTGAGAATAATTAGAGCTTGATGAGAAAAATAAAGTTAATTTTGATCTTTATTTTGGTCTTATCGAACAAGCGATTGTACTTGTACAATCGGTTTAGCAAAAGAACTAAGGCGCTTAGTCGATTTTTGATATGCTAAACTATTAGGGAAAATTGCTTCAGGCAATTATTTCCTAGATAACATGTTAAAACCAAATTACTTGTAATTTCGGTTTTGACATTGGTTATCTAAAATGGTGTGTAAAACCCTCGTGCTCAACTCTTATAGGTTTGCAAATTCTCTTTGTGAGATTTGTAAGATCCTTTTGGTTTGTCCTTTATTTTTTCGTCTCTTTGTCATTTTGTGACAAAAAAGAGGGGGAAATATATGGAGTAAGCAAGTGATATTGACTTGTTGAGAGTTGGTATCACTAAGGAAAAGGACATTTGTGCTAAAACGTTTATTCTAACGAAGAGAGTGAAAGCATAGACTAAGGGGGAGTCATATACCATATTATATGTAGTTACGAGGAACTACATGGAAATAATAAAGACGTGCGGATTGAAAATCTACCTATCTTACCTTTAGGGGGAGTATTAGGTTTGTTATTATAATATCAGCAGCGACATTTAAGGATTGAATTTAATGCATGTTTTGTGTCGTTGAACTTGGAATCAAGCGTATGTGTATAATGAATTTTTGTAATTTGTATATCCATATGATGTGAGAGTTTAGTCACTAAAATTGACAAAGGGGGATATTGTTGGATCATAGATCAGTTGAACCCACCAAGCGTTGGTATGTCAAGTTTGGTTGTCATATTTTAGTGAATCAAAACTCTTTTAAAGAGTCGCTTGATTACATACTAGAGTCAACTTCGTATAGGTTAGCTTGAAAGTGTTAGGATATGAGACTTACAAGTATTACATGAAGACTTGAAGAATGTGAAGAAGTATGGAGCTACAACGACAACATCATCCTTCCTCTTGAGGTTAGTAATATTTGACTTGAACTGTTTCTTTCCCTAACATATCTTTCAAGTCGTGCATATTGAAAACATAACTGCGAAGCTGTGTATGAAACTCTAGTTAGACATAGTATTAATGAATATAATACAAGATTTATTGCTTAACCATTAAACTTTGTATATAAGACATTGACATGATCATATGAATGCTATTGTGATTATGTTGTAGTTGCAGGAAATCCTACACTACACCCCTCATATGATTTTATTATTGATCAACTCATTTTTTAGGTTTACACTCTTAATTTTATTGATAAATCTTTGGATGTTCTTACAAGAAAGATAAACAAATCAAGAATGGTCTCTGCTATGGACTTTCTCTCTCCTATTTGCTTGTTTCTTCTCCAAAAAAGATCTCTCCTTCCTTCACAACTCGAATGACTATTTATAAGGAAATACATAGTGGATGACAGCTAATCTGTCCTTTATTTTCGGATATGGTTTGCGACATTTTCGCAACCTTACAAATGTTAATTTCGCAAGCTCTCTAATTTTCGCAGGACTATCACATCTTTCTCATGATCCTTGCTGACGTAGTTTCTGAATTTGTTCTGCGACACTATTGTGATGTACCATAGATAATTTCGCTGAGACATAATTGCTACGAGATTCTGATCCTACATCTTGCCTCTTCTCATATCTTCTCTGCAAAGTACAGAATGATGTGAGAAATGCTACAACTGCTTATCTTTTCATATTCCACATTTATCACACGTACTCTCTCTTCCATTTATTCCTTGACACGTCTTCTGTAACCGCTACTTTTCAACCGCTCACGTCTCTTCGTCTTAATGGTGCTTATTTCTTCGAGTAAAAAATTTTCTTTATATACTCTTCTCCCCCCCTCTTTCCACTTTTCTTTTTTACTTTTTCTTCTATTTTTATTCTCTCATCTCCGCAACTATGTTATTCTTCTGCAAATTCTGCTGCTGTAATTTTTTCTTCCTTCAATCCTTTTACTTTCTATACATTCCCATACTCTATATTCAATCATGGCTCCAAGTGGTCATAGATATGATAAGAATTTACAAGATGTCCAAAAAGATCTTGCTGATAAAGGTTTTACACTCTCCACCATTCCTGGTGAGAATTCCAAATCAATTCTTTCTGTCAAGCTTTTCTCTAATCAAAATTGTGATGATCAATCAATCATAATTTCGCTAGGTCAGATTCTCGCAGGTCTCCCTATTCCTCTTTATAACCCAGATCTTCCTTTATTTTATGAAATTCTCGCTCATCCGGGATTTTCGCGAGCCATCTTCCAACTAAGTGGGGATTGCATCCGTCTGATGCTAGAGTTCGCTAATCGTGGTGCTGGTAGAGGATCTATTTACTCCAAATAACTTAGGGATCCAAAATTCGCAAACCTAGAGATAGTTGCTGAGAAGTATATAGTGGCGAATTTCTTTGAAAACTACGAACTTATCTCCATGAAGAAAGAGAATACTCGCTGGGGTATTCGATTAAGAAGGAAAGATAACATTGATGAAGCCAAAATTCTTATGCAAGATATTGACTGGCATTCTGGTAAAAACAAAACTCCTCGCCAATCCAAATATGATAAATGGTGTGTTTTTCCTTTAATGCTAAAGGGACCCTACATTGCTGGATCAAACATTCTTCGTGCGAATCTCGCTGCTTATCAACCTTGGGTTTTCTCTTGGCCCGAGAAGGAGAAAGAGGTATGTTTCTCCCCTTTAACTCATTTTATATTTCTTTATTGATTTTTACTATTCTGTTCGCTAACTCTTGCGACATTCCGCAGATCCAAAAACTAAAGGATAGTTATAACAGGACTGGAAAATCTAGTACTCTGTTAGTTCTTCGCTCATACAAAGATGAGGTAAGAAATTTTCTCTTATGACTTTAAATAGTACTGTTACTGAAGTAGAAGAATCTGTTGATGCTGCGAAGATTGGTGATAAAGGTAAAGGTACTGTTCGCAAGGAAAAAATCAACTGGTCCTCCTCCAAAGAAAAGAAAAGTTCTTTCTTCTTCTCCTTCTCCTTCAAATGTTCTTCCTAACGAAAATTCCGAAAGTGACAAGGGTGATGAAGATAACGATGATCTTGCTGCAACTGAAGATTCTCCACCTGAATCTTCTATGGCTAAGCTTTCTGGCCTCTTTTATGATTCTCTACAAAGAATGGGAGATAGCCAATTCGCAAACACCTGCAAAGCTCTCGCTACCCTTTGTGATGTCCCTTTACTGGATGGTGATAGCTCTCTTCGTGGATTTTCTATATCAGTGACTCCCGACTTCTTGCATTCTCTCAATAGTCTGGTATACTTTTATCTTTTTACTTCTTCATTGTTATAACTCAAAATCTCTTTCTGTATTAATTTTTTTTTTTATTTCTTTTCGCAGGATGGAAAAGCTTCTTTTGTTGTTGCCTCAGATCTAGAGAGAAGACGCGAAAATCTTGAAAAGAAGAATCTTCAATTTCGCAAAAAGAATGAAGAATTGGAAGCTGAAGTTAAAAGTCTTCGCGAGAAAAATAGACAATTAGAAATTGATTCTTCCTCATATAAGAACAAAATTTCTAGTCTTCAACAAGCTAATAGTCAGCTTTAGGGTATGTTACTTTTCTCTTTTGTCTTTATTCATTCATCCTGTTGTTTTATCTTATTTAAATGATCCTTTTTGCAGACATTTATGGTCTTTCTGATGAATCTACCCTTCTTCGCTCATTTTATAATTCCTTGGATAATGATACCCTTCTTGAACGTCTTAACAATTCCTTAAATAGCTTCTCAAATGATAGAATTTCATCTCTTTCTCTAAATGAACTTAGATCGAAATTTCGCCTCTTAGAAATTGATCATAGATCCAGTTTAGGCTTAGCCAACAGATTTAAACGTCCCCTTATTGATTCCAAAGAGAAAACCAATGAGTTAAGAACCAAAATTAGCGGTCTCATATATGATAAAGATCGTATCTCTGATCAAGGTGCCAAGGCTTTGGCGAAATTCCAAAAAGCTCTCCTTGAAGTTCAACTTGAGCGAGATGAAGCTAACCGCAAGAATATTGAACTCTGCGAAAGGGAAAATCAAATTGGTTCTCGTCTTCTCATAATTAGTGAGGATGAATTTGTCTGGGCTGCGAAAATTTTAGATGATGCTAGAAAAGATTTAGGCGTAAATGTTAGTCTCCAAGTTGAACATACAGCCTTGATTAGAGACATGATTGCTGACAGAGAAGGTTGCTAATTGCTCTTCTTTACTAATCTTTTGCTTCTTATGAATTTTCATCAAGTTAATAATTAATTGTCTTTTGTTCGCAGATTCTGAAAATAAATATAGTGAGAAGATTGAAGAACTTGAAGCTGAAAAGGAGGAAATCGCAAAGAATCTTTCTTCTCGCAACGACAAGTATTCTAGATTGAAGAATCAAATCAAGATCACCGTTGCGAATTTTCATAATGACGCTATGCATTTTCGCAATCAAACCATCCAAATGGTTTGTGATGATCATAATATCCCACATTCTGATTATCCTTGTCTTTTAGAAGAAATCCCACAGAATACTCCCAGTTTGATTATCTCTGATAGCGAAGCTGACGATGAAGAGTCTGATAGTGATGGAAGTTCTGATGGTGATGAAGATTCTGACGCAGATGGAGAAGGAAACAAGTCTGATGAAGATAATGAGGATTAACCAAGAAATAGTCTTTACTTCTTTCTTTGATTCTTTGTAATACTTGTACACTTATTTCTTCTTTCTGTATATTTGTGTTTCTTTTATTTTGACCTGCGTAAATGAAAACAATTCTTCTTTGCAATACAATTAATCAATATAATTATTAACTCTTGAATTTTTGAGTAAATCTCTCATATGGAGATAAATAACATTTTATAATTTCATACATTCCCATACTTGCCTCTGTGATTTGAATCCAAATGAGAGATTTCATAAAAAAATTCTTATTGTATAATTTCGCAACTTTTTGCGAAGTGAATTTTGTTTCTTTTCAAAATCTCATTCATGTGTAGTCTTATTTTTCCTTACTAATTAAAGGTCTTATTATGCCACCTCTTGTCATTGCGACTAAATCGCAGGACGTCCTTGCATTTTCATACAAAAACCCATTGATCTTGTCTTAACTTTTATTTTTGTATTATGGCCTCTTAAGGAATGTTGCGACAATATGACAGGCCTAAATATTCTTGCGAAAATAAAGCCCCATGACATTGCCGTCTTGCGACGAAATCGCAGGACGTCTTCGCACTTTCATGCGAAAACCCATTGATCTCGTCATATCATTTTCTTTTGTATTATTGCCTCTGCAGGATTATTGTACAAATATGACAAGCCTTAATATCTTTGCGAATAAAAAGCCTCATGACATTTGCGTCTTAAGACACTTATCAGCTCCCTAATGGAGGGTGCCGCCCTTATCTCCCCCTGGTTGCCCCTTCAAGGAGGCATACTTCTACCATACAAGGTTAGCTCCTCCCATCCAGTCTTAACAACAACCAGTTGTTTTCGCAACCTCTTATCCCTTTTGCCTATAGGGATTATGGTTACGAGACTGCACCCTAAGTGGGGTTTTCTTTGAGGCCGAGTGCAGTATGAGCCAAGACTTGTCAAGAATGGCAAGGACGCTTCAAACGCCCCCGGCACTCTTGACTCAAACGTGTACCTCGGCGCCTTGATCAGATTTTGCACTCCTTGGGAGAGTTCTTATTACCTTAGTCGCCCAACCTAAGTCATATGCTTAAGTTGAGAATCCAAGGTGCCTCTCCCGGATGGGCTTCATTGACCCCAAATCTCCATGATTCAGGTTCCGGTGGCGGTGTAGCCTTTCCCTGAATCATGCAATAGGTACCCCCTTATATGACGTACTTTAGGTCTTACATTTGCCTCTTGCGAAATTGTATTCGCGAACTAGGGTGTAAGCCATAAAAGTTCGCCTCTTTCTCTTTTGTCATTCTTCTCTGATTATTTTCTGTAAAATTCATTATCTCTGCGAGAGTCTCGCAATTCAATATATTGTATCTGAATTTCGCAATCTCAATTTTGTTGTTAAATTAAATGTATTTTTGAGAATTTTACTTATTGTGAGATTATTGCAAAAACTTAATCATTCATACATTTCTTGTTTTTATTACTTTTGCCCTCCTCTGCTTCTTTATTATTTTCTGCTACTGCTTCCTTGGTAATGGTATGTTCATCCTTTTTATTCTGAGCTAGCATTAATTTCGCAACATCTCTTATCCTTTCTTTTCGATTGTATCCACCGTCAACTTGTCACTTCTTTGTACGTCCTTGATTTTGTGTCGCCAGTTTTCCTTCTTGTTTGCTCTTCCTTCGCAAGATTCTATCTCAGTTTCGTAACATTTCTTTCCTTCAACCCAATATCCCTTTATGATTCCTACACCATTGGGGTGAGGGAATTTGATGCATTGGTGGAAAGTTGAAGCTACACCTAGAATCCCATGTAGCCAAGGTCGACCAGTTAATGCATTGTAGGGTGATTCTACATCAACGACACAGAATGAGATTTCAGAAGATATTCCCTTCAATGGAATTTGCATAGTAACCTCCCCTTTAGGCTTGTTAGCAGTACCATTAAAACCATATATATTATATGTTGATGGTATAAGATCATCATCTCTTCCACCCATGGTTTTATAAGTATGATAAAATAAGATGTTCACAGAGCTTCCAGTATCGACTAGAATTCTATTGATTGCCCATGAATTTTCAGCTTCATCATCCTCATCTTCTTTCGGTTTTGGATTAATTTCTAATTTTATTACCAATGGATTGTCATGCACCTCTTCTCCTTCGGGAATTTCTTCTGCGGTAAAAGAAATGATTTATTTCTGCCATTCCCCTAGTCGCGAAATTTTCGCAATATTCATAATTTCTCTTCCATTACTATCTCTTGCGAACACTCTACTCAAAACATTATCATGAAAATCTTCAATTGTCTTATATGAATGTACGATAGAGTGACAAAATAGATTTTTTTATTTTGCACCAACTTTATGAAGAATGTTTCTTTCTTTTTCATCGTATTCACCTTGTGATGTTCTGGAGGTGGTGGTAATGGTTGAGATTGCGGATTCCCTACCAGAAAGTCGTTTAGTTTTCCTTGATCTATCATTCTCAAAATTATTCTCTTTACATTTCTGCAATCTTTGGTGGTATGTCCATGAAAATGATGATAAGAACAAAATTCATGACTTCTGTGGTTTGGGGGTGGTTCCGTTCCCATGTTCCATGGTGTTGGTATATTCTCCATCAAAATTATAGCTTCCCATATCTTCTCCACACTTGCATTTAGAGGTGTCATCTTGATTTCTTTCCATATTACCTTGTGACCTCCTTGTCCTCTATTAAAGTTTGATCTTTGACCTCCATAAGTTTCTTGCGGTTGATCGAGTCTTTGAATCTTGTTATTTCCTCCACGATTGTAGAAATTTCTTTCTCTTTCATACTCTTCTTGATCTCGGCTCCCCATAGCTACCAATTTCTGCTGATTGTTTCCTGTCACCTTTTCTTGTTGTACTTGCGAAGTATTCGCCACTGTGTTTATTAGCTTGGGTAATAAGCTTGCATTCGCTGTTTGTGAGCTGGTGTTCGCAACTGGATATGATTCCATTTCATTTTTTCTTTCCTCTAAAGCAATGTATTATTCTTGAAGTTCTCGCAATTCAGTCATTGTAATCGTATTCTTGACTCTGAAAATTTGGACATACAACAAGTTTGTTGCAAACATAGCATTGATAAATGATAATATGAGATATCTCTCATCTACGCGGCCAGCCATTTCACTACACATAGTTCTCCATCTTTTAGTCAAGTGTTTCAAACTTTCTCCAATCCTTTGTTTTAATCCAAACACATCTTCTATACCAGGTCGTGAGGAATTATTACTTATATATGCTCCCAAGAATGTGGTCTGCAAATGATTGAAGGAGGTTATTGTATTCTTTGGTAAACCTTCAAACCATTTTAACGCTTCTCCTGTTAAACTGGATGCGAAATATTTGCACAATACCGCATCATGATTTTCCCATTGTAACATGCACCTCACATAAGCTTTAATGTGCTGAATTGCACAAGTTGTTCCATCGAAAATGCTGGTTAATGTAGGCAAATTGCATTTCGGTGGTATTCCTCCTAATTGTACTTCCCTTGTAAATGGAGTTTTTGCAGCTTCTTCTATTGCTTCATCCAATTGCCTTCTACCTACTTCTCCTCTGTTATTTAGCATTCCTCTCATTTCTTCTAATTCTTTCAAGATTTGTTTATTTACACTTGAATCTTGACCCATTGGTCTCTTTAATTTTGCTTCTTTTCTTCTGCATTCACGTCTATCTTCTCTTGCGAAATTTTGTATCTCTTCTTCATTATTCTCATCTCGTCTTCTTCTGCGATTCTCTTCCTCATCTTTATCATGAATTCGCAGATGAAGATGTCGTTCATTTTCCCCTCCATAATTTTGTTCATTCCTTATCAATTCAATTCGATGTCTTTCAACCATTCTCTTTACTCTATCATACTCTTCATTGAGATTATCGTTATTCCGGTTTTGTGTACGCCTTCTTTCTCGATTATCATGATTGTTCTGGCGAATTGTCTCATGAAGCTCTTGTTCTTCCATTTTCTCTCTCAATCTTTCACGTTCGCAAATTAAACGTGTTTGTTCAGCATTATGTCTTCAATTTCTTCTTCAATTGTCTGTTGATTTCTTTGAGTTTCCCTCACATGTAAAATTCTTCTTCCTTCCTCTTGATTTCCTTCGCCATCTTGGTTATTTTGCCTCTGATTTTGCCTGTTCTCTTGATTTCCCCCAAGTTGCCCATCACCAAAAGTTTCATTTTGTGGAATGTAACGATTATCACACGATTATCAGTTCTTTCTCTATTTTCGCGATATTCTTCATTAGGATTTGATGTTTCTTCTTGAATATTATTTCCAGCATTGATTGTGGGTGAATTTCGCCTTATTTCTCTTCTAGTCGATCTTGAATATGATTTTGTGATACTTCTCGATCTTCTATTTTGCAGTCTTATATTCTCCATCCTTAATTCGTGATTTTGCCTTGTTAAATTCACACGTTCTTCTGCCTCAGCTCTTATTTCTTCATGTATTCTTCACCTCAATGTTTCTAACGCTCCAATTTCCTCATCTCCATGAATTATTCCTTCATCTACTTCTTGATTTCTCTCTTCCTGTATGTAATTTCTATTTTGTTGCTCTTCTTCTATTTCTTCTGCTGAATTTGATCGCCAAGTGTGTACGCTCACTCTGTCATAATCTGTATTCCTCTCTTGAACTAGTGTTTGTTGAATTGGCGATTGAATTAGATTTTCTCTATTATTTCTCATTCTAGTAGATTCTCCCATTTCACTTCTTTCTCTTCCAGCAATTCTTTTGCTTCTTCTAATAGTAGTCGGTTGTTCGGATGTATTTCTTCTTCTAGCCATTTCTTCAATGCTAACAGTATTTCAAGAAATTATGAAAAATTCTTAATCAATCTCTTTAAATTTTCTCAAATCTCAATATCAACCTTTAGCTTTTTCTAGAATAATCTTCAATTTTTCCCTGTTTCTAGCGCCATTATGTAGTTGCAGGAAATCCTACACTGCACTCCTCATATGATTTTGTTATTAATCAACTCATTTTTTAGGTTTACACTCTTAATTTTATTGATAAATCTTTGGATGTTCTTACAAGAAAGATAAAGAAATCAAGAATGATCTCTGCTCTGGACTTTCTCTCTCATATTTGCTTGTTTCTTCTCCAAAAAAGATCTCTCCTTCCTTCACAACTCGAATGACTATTTATAAGGAAATACATAGTGGATGACAGCTAATCTGTCCTTTATTTTAGGATATGATTTGCGACATTTTCGCAACCTTACAAATGTTATTTTCGCAGGACTATCACATCTTTCTCATGATCCTTGCTGACGTCGTTTCTGAATTTGTTCTGCGACACTATTGTGTTGTACCATTGATAATTTCGCTGAGACATAATTGTTGCGAGATTCTGATCCTACATATGTATATGGGTATGAGTGAAGATTTCATCCTAGGAAACAATGTTTTACATTCGTTTAAAGGAAGTAAGTTCATAAACTTTTTTTGTGAATCGAAAGGGAAATCGCTAGGCTTATTAGTATTGTTATTCATTGCAAATCTATTTTGAATTACCAATATGTGTGTTTGGTAAAGCTATTCACAAGGCCTGACTTATGTGTTGGTATGACTTTTATTAGTGAACCGATCTTAAGTAATCACTCAAGATGGTATGATCAATGCCATGTAAATAACAACTTTTATCTAGTCATTAGGGAACCGATCCTAATAAAAGGTGCAACAAATTTTCAATAGGGAATCGATCCTTGTAAGAGGTGCAACACGTTTTTAGTAGATGGGGGAACCGATCCTATGAACATGTGCCACAAATTTTTAGTTTTGGGGGAACCGATCCTATGGACATGTGCAACCGAATACAGGTAGTTACCAAAAGTTGTGGGGAACCGATCCTAGTACCTAGTCAACCGAATTTTGGTAACTAGCGTGACTATGCACAATACTTACATGGAGGTAGAACCGAACTTGTTTTGGTAGAACCGAGAAACCCATAATTGGTGATTTGATAGGATAATCAATCACATAGTTCTTGGAATTCAGACGAACCAATTCTAAACTTGTTTGGAAGTGTGGCAAATCGTTTCCAATATTGTAAGTATGAAAAAGTGTTAGAGCACCGCTCGGTCGAACTCGCATGCGTTGCTATCTCAAGCATGTGTTTCCAATATTAGTGATAAAAACTATAAGTCTTGATTTCTATTCTACTATTATCTAAGTCTCGGACTAGGATAGAAAGTGTAGTTGAGCTCAAGACTCCATGGCGATCATCATACAAAGAAGAAGAACTAATCAAGGAACTGGTGGAACTTCAATGACTAAAAGGTATGTGGAAACTTGAACTTATCTATCACTCAAAAGTCTATCTACTCTATCTCATATCTTGAGACAAAAGTCGTTTTGCTATATAGACTTTGATTATACACATTTGCTATTTTGAGTCGAGTTTATCTCGCTTATCTATTTCTCGAAATATGTGTTGTTAAGCTTTCGCTTTGGCCAAGTTCATCTTTACTAGTGACGAAAGTCATGTTAAGTTTCAATCACTTGAAAATGGCTTTGACGAAAAATGGTTTGTGAACAACAACTATATAACGTCCTCTAAGAATGTTTCAATGATTGAAATGAGAGTTTAGATTATACAACCATTGTTGGATATAGGCATTGTGTGATAACTCATACATGTATAAGTACTTATTCCTTGAACCAAAGTATGCGTACTTTGTTGATCAGGAAAACCGGAACAAAGTCCGCGAACCCAGTCCGTGTACTGTCGGAGGTTCTCTTCCCGAGAAAATCTGCTGGAGTTTGTGAACAATTTACAAACTTATTCCGGGTACTTAAGTCTGCTTACTTAAGTTGGTTATTTTCTAAAAACGATTATTCGTGAAATTAAACTAAGGAATGCAAGTTTGCAAACCGTGGCTATAAAGTTCATGAATCGATTCGAGTGAATCAAATCATTTTTGTTTCAATTGTGTTTATTATAAAGATCTAAACAATTGAACAACTCTCTAACTAGTTCATTTGAGTCATTTGAACTAGTTGTGGTAAAGAAGAATATGGTTGATATGAAAGTGCTCATATGGCTAACCATTTGGTTAACTACTGTTAAAACCAACTAGATGTACAAGTTTGGGTATAATTACACAAACATGCATTTCATTTTTGTGTAACAAGCTAAGTTTCGATCTAACGGTTGAAAGATATTAGCTTGAATATAATCAGGTTTTCATCTAACGGTGAATATTGAATGCTTTGTAACTAAGCTAACATTGATTGCAAACCCTGATTTGAAAGACTATATAAGGGAGAACTATACCAACTAGGAAATCTAATCCCCACACCTCCTGTGTGATACTAGTTGTATTAGCTAGAGTCGATTCTCCTTTAACCTTAGGTTTCTATCGAGACCCTGTAGGTTAACGACTTGAAGACTTCATTGGGATTGTGAAGCCAGACCGATACTACTTTCTCGTAGTTGTGTGATCTGATCTTGCTGTTTCTATCGTACTAAGTACAATCATAAGGATTGACTTGAGATTGATTTATCCGATAGGAAAGATATAAAAGTAGTCACAAACATCTTCGTCTCATCGTTTGTGATTCCACAATATCTAGTTTCGCCATCGTACGATTTAGATTATTTTGAGGTGATTGATAATACTAAGTTGTTCTTCGGGAATATAAGTCTGGTTTATCAATTGGTTCCTGTTCACCTTGATTTATCAAAAGACGGAACAAAAACTCGTAGGTAGTTCTGTGGGAGACAGATTTATCTATTATCGTAGACTTTTCTGTGTGATACAGATTTATTTATTAAAATCTTCGAATTTGGGTCGTAGTCATAGCAACTCTTAGTTGTGGGTGAGATCAGCTAAGGGAATCAGGTGCGTAGTATCATGCTGGGATCAGAGACGTAGGAGCGCAACTGTACCTTGGATCAGTGTGAGATTGATTGGGGTTCAACTACAGTCCAGGCCGAAGTTAGTTTGTAGTAGGCTAGTGTCTGTAGCGGCTTAATACAACGTGTGTTCAATATGGACTAGGTCCAGGGGTTTTTCTGCATTTGCGATTTTCTCGTTAACAAAACTTATGGTGTATGTGCTATTTCTTTTCACCATTATATTTTGTTATATAATTGAAATATCACAGGTTATGCGCTTGAATCAATCAATTGGGAAATCTAACCTTTGGTTGTTGATTGAAATTGATTGATAGAACATTGGTATTTGGTACCGTTCAAGTGAGTTCTCTCATATTCAATTAGACTCGCAGATTTCTATTTGCTTGAGTAAGTATTGAATCGATAAAGAGAAATATAACTCTTTGATATACTTTCATTAAGATTGATTCTGACTGTCTAGTTGATTCTCTTAAAATTATATTGGAGTTAGTCCATACAGATTGCTAATCTAAATATTGGGTGTGGTTGTTAGACCCCCGATTTTTCAATTGGTATCCGTGCAGGCAAACACATTTAAAGACCTTACAAGTCTGTGTTTGTAGCGATCTGACTCTATGGACAGGAATTCTATCTCCATAAACGTACCACCAGTCTTCGATGGCTCAAACTACCTATGGTGGAAAATTGTTATGCGTGCTTTTGTTCAAGCTCGTGATTTTCAAACATGGGTACGTGTTGTTAATGGCTAGGATCCTCCGGTTAATACAGAAGGCGATGTATCTATACCTAAGGATATTGGTAGATATAGTCCAGAAGAAATCCTTGTTGCAAAGCAAAATTCTGACGGCTTAAATGTTATCATACATGCCATTACCCCAGATCTTCAGCACCATGTGACTACGTGCACTAAGTTAAACGAAGCCTGAGATATCTTAGAAACCGTATTTGAAGGAAATACCAGTGAGAAAGAAGCTAGACTTCAAAATCTAAATTCTGATTGGGAAAACCTTCGTATGACAGATGAAGAAACATTTGATGAGTTTAATCACAAAGTGTATGAAATTGTTAATGCATCTTTTGCATTGGGTAAGACCATTCCTGAAAGGGACATTGTGATGAAAATTCTCAGATCGTTGCCATCTAGATACGATTCTAAGAAGCATGCCATCGTTGAAGGAAATAGTCTCGCAACGCTATCCAGAAATACTCTGGTTGGGAAGCTAAAGATCTTTGATCATGAGCATACGTCCAAGTCTAGTAAGGATGTTGCTTTCAAAGCACTAAAAAACACTAAATTACTTGATAAAAGTAAAAGTGTTTATGTCTCTAAAGATGATCTTCCTGAGGCTGATTCATCATATGAAGATCTTGAAAAGTCAGTCTCGTTGATCACAAGAAAGTTTAGGGATCTTCTTTTGAAGAGAAGTAAATGGTTCTCCAGAGAAAAATCCAAGTCATCAGATAAACCACATAATCGTGTTCCTCCAAAAAATAGGGATAATGATGAAACTGATGACGAGGATATGCCTCAGTGCTTTAAGTGTAAAGGTTTTGGTAATTTTGCAAATGAGTGTCCAAATCGAAAGAAATACAATCGGAACAAAGGTCCTGATGAAATGTCTGACATCTATGATTCTAATGAAGACGAAAAATCAAGTGTTGCACTTCTTTATGAAAATATAGATTTTGATAATTGTAGCAATACATACATCAATCTTGATATCCTTTCAGAAGAATACTCAACCAATCTGGAAGAAAAAATTGACCTTTCCATTGGAAAAACTTTGTGTATGATGTTTTAGGTACCACTATGTGTCTAGCAGCTTGCACATCTCAGATGCCTGAGTTATATCCAATATTGACATGCTCGTATTGTTCACTCAAGGGTCATGAACTATCAAAGTGTTACAAGTACAAACAAAAATTGAGACATGTCAACAAACTTCAACGAAGAGCAAATCGACTAGCAAACAAGCTTAAACTTGCTCAAAAGACCGCTGAGGTATGCAAGATTTTATCTTCTTCTAAGAAGTTAGTTTCTAAGGATAAAACAAGACCATTAGAGAAGAAAGCATGGTCCAATCGTTTTTATAGACAGAGGTCTATGGATTCCTCTCAAGAGGAACATGGTGGACAGATTGTTGTTCACCACAACACAACTTGATTGTGTTGATTTGGTGATTTGATCGCTGTCGTATGCGTCAAAAAAATTTCACTTTCCTAAAGTATATGATAAGAAAGAGTTCGTTTCCACAGAGAGGCAATTGTAGTTATTATGTATTCAATTTCCTAAAGTAACCGATCGGGGGGATTTCTGATTTTTATGTAAACAATAAAAGTAAATCAAAAGCAAAGTAAATTGGAGAAATAATCAATGAGAGAAAGTATTGGTCAAGGAATTCATCTTCAATCTTATACGAGTGCTTGTATACATGATTAGAATTACAATTTAATCTCTTCATCATCAAAATCCTAGAGTATCAAGAAAGCAAGATATTCCATTAATTTCCTAAGTTCATCAACACACACATTAGAGCTGCGTATGTGAATTCTACCTAAAGAATAAACTAACGCCTTGTGCTAATTAAGTTCAATTCCTAGGAGCATTAAGTTTTGGAAATAGGCTAATCAATGCAATTGTCATACATTTCGCATGACAATTCAGACAATGGTCAAACTCTACATATGATCACAAGAGTGTATCACTATAAACCGTGATCATATTATGCTACTTGTATTTGGGGTTATCGCTCGATGAAAAACCCTAAATTAGCTATGGACAAGGATGCAAGTTCAATTAATTGGCCACTTAACTAAACAACCACCTAAATCCTATCACAATACATCAATCAAGCGATTATAAAAGCAGTAGAAGTTCAAACGACAATCAAGAGAGAAAACTAATGCATTAATCAAGCACAAGTTGTAGATATAGGCCTACATCCTTAACCAATAACATAAGATTTAGATACTCATAGCTATGGAGTTCATCACAAATATATTAATTGAATAAAAGAAGATGAACATAAGCAAACCCTAGTAGAATAGCCGCTATCCTCCAAAGCTCCAAGTAGAATACGTGATCCCCAAATTGTAGAAAGACTTCTCCTTTACAGCTCCTCTTGTTCCAAAATTAGGTCCAGGTCTTCAAAGTCCCTTAGATAAAAATCCACCAAGCCCATATGTGAGAAAAACCCATGTAGAAATTATCCCAAAAATATGTCGTCGGAAAACTGGGTTCATCGCCGGAAGTTAGCCGGGAAAGTGGCCGGAGAAGTATCTAAGGTGACCCGGTAAAGTCCACCCGGTCACCCGTCAAACGGGTCAGGTCGTCGAGTCAACTCAGTCAAAGTGACTGAGTCAATGAGCCAGATGGCTAATTAGATGAGTCAGATCTGGCTCAGTCTGATTCACTTTGGCCTAAGCAATTTTGCACAGGCCTAACTAATATTGCACCAAGATGACGCTTCACTGCCTCAGTCTGCACCAGATCCTCTGCTGTAGCTTCAATCCAACAGTAAACCAACTGCATTATCAACCCATATTGCAGCTTACTTATTCCCTGCAAGTCTGACCAGCAGAACCACCTCTTCACTTCTTATTGTCTGTCGCTTCCATTTGATGCAACACTCTGCACTCAAGTCACCACCTGCACATAATCCATCCAGTATCAGCACTTCCATTAAGCTGCCAACCCTTCTGCCAGACACAACCAAAGCCGCAACTGCAATACATTTGGCATCATTGCCTAGTTCATCTCAGCACATCACCATAGCAACAGCTCAAGCCTGCACTGCAACATCACAAAACCGCACCTGCAATTTCCAGTCATTCCTTCTCAGGCAAACACAAGCATTCACTCCAGTACCATCTCAGTCATACCACCTGATCCAGTTAACCATCTTCTCGACCCATACCCTTGTTCTGCACCACCAGCAACTGCTACCACCATCTGTTGCATCTCCACCAGTTCAAGCAAAAATCAATTTATTCCAGCTATGATAACCCTTCCTCCTGCATTCTTCAATGTCAGTTTACTAGTTCAACACCTTAGCCTGCACTTCCAAAAATCTCCACTGGCATAGCGATGCATTCTGTAACTTCACTTCAACACTGCAATTATCTCTAGCTTCACATTCTCAGACTCCTTTCCATTCACAGATTCCGACATCATTCTTATTGAACTGCACTTGCCTGCAACTACATCTTAGTCAGTCCACTAACCCATTAGCACCACTGCAATATCATCATCCTCTTGCAATGCTCCATCTAGGCTTAACTGAACTGAACAACAGAAACAATTACATATACTCCATCTCTGCTCAAACACATTCAATCTTGCAGAATTGCAGCTTCAGTTATATCTCCCATTAGCTTCTTATTATTCTCATAACCACCATCAGATAACACCAGTGCCTTCAATCACTCTACCAGACCATTCTTATCACCACCACATCCATTTAAACCTCCTTCCAGTTTTTTTAGTCATTTCAGCTGCCATACTGAGATTTAAGCTTCAGAAACCCTTGTAATCCCCAGTTTCATTTTCTCCCTGAGTTCTTCATCCATTACCTGTACTACAACTGCACAGATCTCTTCCATGAGCTCTTCAGTAATCCCAATTTCCATTTTCAGCCGAAATCCCAAAATTCCTAACTTCCGAGTTCAAGGGTTTGAAATCAACACAGCACAAATTCTTGAGATTAAGCACACACCCAATCTTTATCAACCCTTGAATCAATCATTAACATCACCAGATTCTTAAATCGATCGTCTTCAACAAAACCCTAACTTCTCTCCACTGAAATCTCTGTTCTTCATCAGTTCACCTTCTCTGAATTTCGAACTCTCGAACCTAGCTTAATCTTTGATGAGCAGCAGGTACATCTCTCATCCATCATCACTCAAATTCCTTAATTATATCGATCTCTCATTTCCTCAGAATAATGGCGCCGCCATAGCCTCCCTTTTCTATCCTCTCGATTTCATTTTCTTCGATCTATCGAACAATAGTAACTCGAACTCAGACATTCAACAACAACCCAGTTATCTCAAATCTCTTGTTAAATCCTCCCTGTGCTCGTCGATCTCAGATGGGGAATCTCACACAACCGCCTCCATTTACTCCTCTCTTTCTCTTTTTTTTTTTTTTTCGATTTCAAATATGTGGTAATGAGAAGAAATTCTTCTCTGACTTTTTTTGGTTTGTGTAGGAATTGGAATTCCTTAAGAGCAACTGCAGTGGTGCGATCAAAACCAAAGATCAAAGATAAAAAAAAAAGACCAAATTTTGGGTTTAGTCCGTGTTGTGACGCAACGGTACATGATTAAAATTTCGTCAGGCGGACTTTAAAAGTCCGCCCCATTTTTTGTAACTTTCATCAGGCGGACTTTAAAAGTCCGCCCCATTAAAATTTCATCAGGCGGACTTTAAAAGTCCGCCTCATTCTTTTTCTTTTTTATTTAATTTGAATTTTCATCGGGCGTAATTTAAATCTCCGCCCGTTAACAAGCGTACTTTAAATTTACGCCCAGCAACAAGCGTACTTTAAATTTACGCCCGACTATATTAGAATTTGGGATTTGGTCGCGACCATATTTGGTCTGGAATTTGATCTTTGGTTGGGATTTGATCTTTACTCCGTCCCACTGTGTTACGATCTCATCCCAAATTTTTGGTTATACTCGCCCACTGTGGATGCTCTAAGGCACCCAGGACATGTAGAAAGACCACCAAAAAATGACAGCCCCCTCTTCCTCCATTATGCTCCCAGTAGTACATGCATACGAAATGATGTTTTCGCCTTCTTGCTCCAAGACCTGCTCCAAATGAACGCTTTCTTCCCCCTAGAATTCTACCACCAACATCAATCGTCTCTTATTTCTCAGATACACTTCTTCTCTTCAATTTCTCTTCATCACTAAAGCTTCCATGCTTTTCAAACAAAATTCGCATCACTAAATCCGACATGCTTTTCAGATAGAGATGAAGAAATAAAAGCAAATAATGAGAACTAATCCACATCCAACAACATTTGCACCTTTTTTTGCCTTTTAAGCGATGTTTCTTCTTCTTTTGTCCCAAACGACTCCAAAGTACCTAAAACTCAAAAGCGAACATAAGATACATAATTTACAAGAAAACTTAGCACATAAAGCATAAACAATAGATAAATATTATGGTGTTTTAGACACCTATCAAATTCCCCCACACTTAGACTTTGCTAGTCCTCGAGCAAATCAAACAAAATAATTCTAAAACATACAAACAACTCCGTCTCGTCGAGGCTACGGTTACTCTTAGCATAAATAACAAGCCTTTAAACCCCTAGGTGCCCCTAGTGGACGAGTTTTAGTCTCGTGAAGGTTTACAAGAGGCGTACCTACAAAACCTGTTACTCCAAATTCAAACTACCTGTGAAGAATCTATGAACGACACTAAATATTTTGTGCTTGGCATACTATCAATGATTACAGGAGGAAGCACCCACTTTCAAATCCAATTCATAAATTAGTAATCTAGCTTTGTCAGAAAGTTGAACACAACCACAATACTCGGAATCGAATCAACCACAATCACATGAAAATATTAAGAAGATGGATATAGAAAGTAGATGGTGGCGGACTGTTGACTAAGGTGAACGGTGTTTCCCATATCTGTCTGAAGGTCACTGCCAAAACAAACCTAAAAATCCTATTGGATTGAGCTACTAGTCAGAATTCTAATATCAACACAGCTAGCATATACAAGGGAACCAACGGTCGACAATCTTAATTCTAGATCAATTCACTGGCATATACAAGGGAACCAGTGATCGATTTTATTCAACAGAATAATAATATTTTATTTTTTCAAATCGACAACATGATCGGACCTTTTTGAAACCAAGCGCGTGATTCTTGTCAGCAGATTACATGGTAATTCCCATGGATCCTGCATTCCACGCTTGCTTAGGCGACAGAGACAGGGAGAACACACACATATTGCTATCCAAGCGTCAATTTTTTTTTCTTTTATGTACACCGCTTGGTCAAATTGGTCTAGTCTCTCTCTCTTTTTTTTTTGTAGTAACTCAATCACTCTATTTCATCCTAGCAGTGATAACAATTCGATGTTGGTGCCCTACCAAATCACTTAGAGAAACAATATATAAATATGGAAAAATATAAAAATAGAACTTGATATGGTGACGACTCCGAGATATGGTGACAACTAACATGTTATTTATTCTTATATTTTGTTCGTTTTCATATGAATAGACTCTACTAATGGGTTCCTCAACTCCTATGTTTTCATTAGTGTAAGGAACAAGTTGCTAGATTTCGGAGTTTATAAAGCAATTTTTTTTTGTTTCACTAAAGGCATCAAATCAACTAACTATACAAACATATAAATGCTCCCCCACACTTAAACTTTATATTGTCCTCAATGTAAAATTTAGTCATTCAAAGTAAAGTTCAAGGTGGGAAATTCCTCAAATGATATGCAAAAACAAAGATAAAATGCTTAGAAATAAAAAGATAAAGATAAAGATAAAAATACAAAACCGGTGGGTTGCCTCCCACTTAGCGCTTGGTTTAAAGTCGTCAGCCCGACTATCTCCGCTATGCTAAGGCTCCTACAGAGGGAGTACTTCCACAAGGTTAACTCCTTCCACAACTTCCGAAGAGAAGTTCTCATAATATGGTTTCAACCGGCGCCCATTTACTTTAAGTTCATTTCCTGTAGCTAAACTACGAATTTCCACTGCACCATGAGAAAACACATTAGTCACAATAAAAGGTCCAATCCAACGTGACCTTAATTTACCCGGAAATAATTGCAAGCGAGAATTAAACAAAAGCACTTTATGCCCTATGTAAAATTGTTTCTTTGTAATCATACTATCAAAATGCCTTCGTCTTTTCCTTGTAAATTCGTGAGCTTTCAAATGCATCATTGCGAATCTCTTCTAACTCTTGAAGTTGTAACTTCCTTTGCCTTCCAACACCATCCAACTCCATATTGCATTGCTTAATAGCCCATAAAGCCTTATGATCAATTTCTACGGGTAAGTGACAAGGTTAACCATACACAAGCCTAAAGGGAGACATCCCAATAGTGTCTTGTATGCGGTTCTATACGCCCACAAAGCATCATTAAGTCGCATGCTCCAATATTTCCTTGTTGGATTCAGGCGTTTTCTCTAGAATGGATTTCACCTCTCGGTTGGAAACCTCGGCTTGTCCATTTTTTTGTGGATGGTAAGTTATTGCAATCCTATGCGACACATTGTACTTCCTTAACAAGCTTTGCAAGAACCTGTTTTTGAAGTGTGAACCTCCATCGCTAATTATAGCCCTTGGAATTCCAAACCTTGCAAAAATGTTTGCTTGCACAAAATCCGAAACAACTTTAGAATCATTAGTTGGGGTGGCCTTAGCTTCCACCCATTTCGAGACATAATCAACAACAAGCAAGATATAATAATTCCCACTAGAATTGACAAAAGGGCCCATAAAATCAATTCCCCATACATCAAAAACCTCAACAAATTGAATAATAGTTTGTGGCATTTGATTTCGGGCACCTAGATTACATGTTCTTTGGCACCTATCACATGTGGTACAAAATGCATGTGCATCCTTAAACAAAGTTGGCCAAAAGAAACCACATTCTAGTACCTTGAGAGCGGTTCTATTGCTCCGAAAGTGTCCTCCACAAGCATAGGAGTGAAAAAAAGACAATATAGAATTAAATTCAGATTCGGGAATGCACCTTCTTATTACTTGGTCACTACAATGTTTCCATAAGTATGGATCATCCCATATGTATTGGTTTCCTAACTTCTTAAGTTTGTCCCTCTCAACACGAGACAAGTTCTTTGGTATTTGTTTAGAAACTAAGTAATTAACAATATCAGCGTTGTAATACCCCGATTTCGGCAGTGGTTCGCCGACAAGTGTATCATGGTTCTCCAAAGGAAATTGAGAATAGTTGCTCATCCGGGAAACTTTCACGCAATGGGATAGTTTCTTTGTCCACAGCAAGACGGCTCAAGTGATCCGCAACGGTGTTCTCAATCCCTTTCTTGTCTTTGATCTCAACATCAAACTCTTGCAAGAGTAAAATCCATCGTATGAGCCTCGGTTTCGCCTCTTTCTTTGTAAGCAAGTACCTAAGTGATGCATGATCAGAAAAGACAGCAACTTTTGTACCAATTAGATAAGAGCGAAACTTTTCCAAAGCAAAAACAATAGCTAATAACTCTTTTTCAGTGGTTGTGTAGTTTTGTTGGGCTTCATTGAGTGTCCTAGAAGCATAATAAATGACATGAGGTATCTTCCCCACACGCTGCCCAAGCACCGCACCAACCGCATAATCATTTGCATCACACATGAGCTCAAAAGGCTTGCTCAAATCCGGTGGTCTAATGATAGGGGTTGAAATCAAAAGTTCTTTCAAACGATTGAATGCCGCCACACACTTTTCATCAAAGTTAAAAACCACATCTTTTCGCAATAAATTGCAAAGTGGTGATGCTATCTTGGAAAAGTCCTTGATGAATCTACGATAAAAACCTGCATGACCAAGAAAAGAGCGTATCTCCGTCACTGAAGTGGGAGGGTTTAGGGCACGAATAAGGTCTATCTTAGATTTATCGACTTCCAAGCCTTTAGAAGATATTATATGGCCTAAAACTATGCCATGAGTTACCATGAAATGGCACTTCTCCCAATTCAGCACGAGATTTGTTTCAACACATCGTTCAAGTATTAATGATAAATTGCGCAAGCAAAGGTCAAATGAATCACCAAAGACACTAAAGTCATCCATAAACACTTCGATTATGTTTTCAACATATTCTGAGAAAATACTTACCATACACCTTTGGAAGGTAGCTGGAGCATTGCATAAGCCAAAAGGAATCCTTCTATGAGAAAAATTACCGAAAGGACAAGTGAAAGTGGTTTTGTCTTGATCCTCCGGTGCTATCACAATCTGATTGTAACCTGGATAGCCATCAAGGAAGCAATAGTAAGAGTGCCCAGCTAAACGTTCAAGCATTTGATCAATAAATGGTAAAGGAAAGTGATCCTTCCTAGTGGTGGCATTCAATTTCCTATAATCAATACGAACCCTCCAACCGGTTTGCACACGAGTTGCGAAAAGTTCGTTCTTATCATTCTCTACCACCGTTACACCTGATTTCTTTGGTACTACTTGTATCGGGCTTACCCACTTGCTATCGGATATGGGGTAGATACACCCACGTCCAAAAGCTTGAGTATCTCTTTTTTCACGACTTCCATCATATGAGGGTTCAAACGACGTTGCGCTTCCTTTGTAGGCTTTGCATCGTCTTCCAATCGGATCTTTTGCATACAAATGGCAGGGCTTATACCCTTGATATCGGCAATTGTCCATCCTATGGCCGTCTTGTACGTCCTTAGTACCCTTAGAAGTTTTTTCTCCTGTAATTCACTAAGCTCATTAGAAACAATCACAGGTAAGTCTTCCTTGTCACCCAAATACAAGTACTTTAAGTGACTTGGAAGAGGTTTCAATTCTAACTTTGGAGATTTAACAATAGAAGGCACAAGTTTTTCATCATTGCAAGGTAAAAAAGCATATGAAATATTCTTAAGTGCAGATTTTTCCGGTAATGAGTCGAGAGAACCAATGGTTTCTTTAATCTCATCACCATACTCCAAACCATCATCAATGGGTGTAGTGAGCACGATTTCCAAAGTATCAACACCATTCACATCAATGGAGAAACAAGAGTGGACATCACTAGGATATCTCATCGTCTCGAAAATGTTGAAACATATAATTTCTCCATCAAACTCCATAATTAGCGTTCCCTTGTCAACATCGATAATGGTTTTCGCCATTTTCATGAAGGGACGCCCAAGTAGCAATGGAAGAGATGAGTCCGGTGAACCTTCATCTATGTATAATACGCAAAAGTCAGCTGGAAATACTAGTTGATTAACCTGCAAAAGAACATCCTCAACAATACCCATTGGGTAAACATTAGAGCGATCGGCTAATTGCAATACAATTCCATCCTTTTTAAGAGGACCAAGATCGAGTGAGTTATACATATATGCAGGCATAACATTAACGGATGCACCTAAGTCCAACATAGCTTTGTTAAATGTGGTGTTACCAATTGTGACGGGAATGTCAAAGCTACCGGGATCCTTGCACTTAAGTGGGAGTTTGTGTTGTAAGATTGCCGAAGCATTCTCCCCCACACTTAGCACTTCATTACCTTTGAGCCTTTGCTTGTTGGTACACAAGTCCTTCAACACCTTTGCATACTTTGGAACTTGCTTGATTGCATCTATGAGTGGTATGTTCACATAAATCTTCTTGAGAACGTCTAAAATCTCCTTTTCTAGTTCCGCCTTCTTGGAATTTGCAAATCTACGAGGAAAAGGTATAGGATGAACATAAGTAGAAACCGGAGTTTTAGAGTTAGAAATAGGTACCTCAGAAGTTTGGGGAGAATCCTCATTTTTCTCCTCCAAAACAGGTTTCTTTGGTGTTTCCACCTTGCCCAAATCAGTAACTTCGGGTTGCACAAGTTGTGTACCACTTCTCAACGTAATTGCATTGACACCCTCTTTTGGGTTTATAGGTTGAGAAGGGAGTTTCCCACCATTTTGTGCCTTCAACTGATTCAACTGAATAGCCATAGAACCAACTTGAGTTTGCAACTCCTTAACCTTACTCTCTGTTCTTTGCATAAAAGATTTCAGCAACTCTTCCATACTTGACCCCTGATTTTGAGGTTGTTGTTGTTGTAGTGGAAATTGTTGTTGCTGAAATTGTTGTTGTTGTGGTTGAAATCCACTCGGACGGTTGAAAGTAGGTTGCTGAAGCGCTCCTTGCTTGTTGGCATAGCTAAAATTAGGGTGATCTCTCCATCCCGGATTGTAAGTGTTGGAGTAGGGATCATACCGTCTTTGTTGATTTGGAAAGACCTCATTAGCTTGTTCATTGGCGTCTTCATACCCTTGAAGAGAACTTGGTATCACCGCGGCTGCAACTTATTTCATCATTGCTTTCATGTTACCCATTTGTTGACGAAGTTCCTCGACCTCACTCACTTCATTTACTCTCCTAAGAAGCACATCCAAACCACGACTCAAGAATTGTTGGGAGTTCGCTGCCATGTTTTCAATCCACTCTCTAGCTTGTGCCACCGTCTTGTTCACTAGTGCACCACCACCCGCAGCGTCAAGAAGATTCCTATCACTTGTTTGGAGTCCTTCATAGAAGTATTGGATTATCATAGCGTCACTGAATTGGTGGTGAGGACAGCTTTCCACCAATCTCTTGTATCGTTCCCAACATTCATATAAAGATTCTCCCACATTTTGCTTCATCCCGGAAATCTCCTTGCGACTTTGAGTAGCCTTTGATGATGGAAAATATCTCTCTAAAAAGATTTTCTTCAACCCATTCCATGTTGTGACACTTCCGGAGGGAAAGTAATACAACCAATCCTTAGCACTATCCGCCAAAGAGAATCGGAAAATTTTCAACATCGCACCATCTGCATCAGTATCCGCTGGAAGCATGGCCATAAAAATGGTGTGGAAGTCCATAAGATGCTTGTTTGGGTCTTCATTCACCATGCCATGGAACTTTGGTAATTCTCTAAGCAACCCCGGCTTGATCTCGAAAATAGAGTTTGTTTGAATACACCATTGTTGTGTATCCAACTTGTGAGAAGCCAAGTCCTTGAGTGTACGATTTGTATCACCCATTTCTTCTTCTTCTTCAACTAGTGGTTCTTCTACCAATGGAACCTCTTGTTCTTCTTCTAGTTGTAACTCTTTTTCCACTTCTAACTCTTGTTCTTCCGTTGTGTCCTGATTTGGTTGGAGTATTGTGCCTCTTCGAGTAGCTATCCCGCACCTTGGATAGTTACAATCTTTAGAAGCCAGGGATTAGGTACCTGGAAACAATTCTCGCAAACAAGTGAGAAACAAGACAAGAAACAAAAAGCAAATATGAAAGCAGAAATGATGATAAGAAACTAAAAACTTAATAACAAGCCGTATGCCTCCCCGGCAACGGCGCCAAAATTTGATCGCAGTCGTATGCGTCAAAAATAATTTTACTTTCCTAAAGTATATGATAAGAAAGAGTTCGTTTCCACAGAGAGGCAATTGTAGTTATTGTGTATTCAATTTCTTAAAGTAACCAATCGGGGGGATTTCTGATTTTTATGTAAACAATAAAAGTAAATCAAAAGCAAAGTAAATTGGAGAAATAATCAATGAGAGAAAGTATTGGTCAAGGAATTCATCTTCAATCTTAAACGAGTGCTTGCATACATGATTAGAATTACGATTTAATCTCTTCATCATCAAAAGCCTGGAGTATCAAGAAAGCAAGATATTCCATTAATTTCCTAAGTTCATCAACACACACATTAGAGTTGTGCATGTGAATTCTATCTAAAGAATAACCTAACGCCTTGCGCTAATTAAGTTCAATTCCTAGGAGCATTAAGTTTTGGAAATAGGCTAATCAATGTAATTGTCATACATTGCGCATGACAATTCGGACAATGGTCAAACTCTACATATGATCACAAGAGTGTATCACTACAAACCGTGATCATATTATGCTACTTGTATTTGGGGTTATTGCTCGATGAAAAACCCTAAATTAGCTACGGACAAGGATGCAAGTTCAATTAATTGGCCACTTAACTAAACAACCACCTAAATCCTACCACAATACATCAATCAAGCGATTATAAAAGCAGTAGAAGTTCGAACGACAATCAAGAGAGAAAACTAATGCATTAATCAAGCACAAGTTGTAGATATAGGACTACATCCTTAACCAATAATATAAGATTTAGCTACTCATAGCTATGGAGTTCATCACAAATATCTTTCCTTATAATTAGGGACCCCAAACCGCCACATGTCAGTACCACAATCACTCTTGATTCTGATGAATCCATGTCAGCGCAATCTTTCCTCATCATCGCTGTCTGATTGGCTAAGACAATCCAATAGGCAACCATTAAAAGAAACAATAGGCATTTACAAAAGACATCTCCAACAGTCACTTAGAATGATCAATGGATGCGATTTAAATGTATTACATAACCCTCCACCACCAACAGTTGCAAACACTCAGATGCCCACCAACAGTTGCGTCGTTAGAAAAAACCAGTTCCCTATATTAACGCCATAACCATCCGACCTCTATTATTTGGAGAAACTTTCTCAGAGTGTACGAAACTTGCATCCATAAATAGATCAAATATGTGGATACATCTTAGAATCTGCAAGGAACGCAAAAGAAGAATTAAGTAAATGGATACTTGATCTTGGAAATGGAAATCTTCCGAACGGTACATGCACCCCATATTGCTTACCTGTTTCATGACTATAAATCGTATCCCTCTTAGAAACCTGTTTTCTGTAAATTCGTTCTTACAATTGATGATTAACCAAAAAATGAAAATGAATCAAAGTATCCATGTTTCCCATCGATCTTTTAACCATTGATTTGATTTGTTTGTATTCAGAAGAAATTGAAGTAATAAACATGAAGAATTAGCCTGCCACATGGAATTTTAAAGAAAATGTTTCATGAGAGGACATATCCGTTGGTTTAAGTATATCAACAGATATGGAGCTTTAAGGGAAACATTTTATGAGAAAACACATCTGTATGTTTAATGAGTATTCGTTCACTTTAGTTAGTGTGAGAATATACGTCTACTGTGAAATAGCAATGTATCAAGAGACACGTCTTTTGGCTAATTTTGAATCCTATATAAACTCAAGTTATTAAAACAGAAGAACGATACGTGGGGGTGATTACTGACGCAGATTGATATCATGGCACCACAAAGGCACTAACAGGTTCTTAATGTGTGGTAAGATTTCCATACATATCCACGATTATGCTGGAAGTGTTACAAAAATATTGGAGAAGTTATGCTCTCGCTGGAAACGCTACCTAGCCGCACCTTGGCTTATAAGTCTTTCATCTCTTTATGTTCTTTATCTTCCTCACCAGGCTCAAATGTTGCAAAAACAAGTCTTATACAAATCTTCTTTCTACAGTTGATTTATGGGGGTTTTCAAAATATATACCGCACTAAAGTTAATTAGGCTTCTGCAAGAATTAGGAAGCATAGTATTTCATACAGACACGTTCCATCACCAAAACCTTCTGCATACTTAGATTCTACTGCAACTTTTTGTCATGTTCATCAAGATTCTTATTTCATCTAATTATTTGTGTGCTCTCTGGTTAAGTTACAAGTCTAACAATAGCAAAAATGGATTCGGCTGTGGTTCGGTGGGAAGATGTTGGAAACTATTGGAGCTTGGATAAATGAAAAAAAATGCGTCTTTTCACTAAGGTTTGCATTTAAATTCTCAGGAAACTTTTTTGGGTTTTCTAAGTTACGCCACTTCAAGGAAAATCTATTTACACTAATAACGCTACTTTCTTTCTAAATCCAAAAATGTTTGGCAGTATATATTGATGCTATTTTCTTTCCTATAGTTATGTTTGGCAGTCAACTTCATTAACGTCTTTAGAAGTGATTATACATCAAAGTTGCTTTTATTGGACCAGCCATGAAAGATTTACTTAATATTTTTCTTGGTTTAACTATTGCAGTAACTTGACGATTCTGGGTCCTTGGTGTTTGGCGTCCAAGGGTAAGGATCTTCCAATCCATGATCAAAAGTTTTTAAGGAACTTTCTTTTGGAATTGGATGTGTTAGAGGAAGAAAAGAAAATAAGTTTTAGGGTAGGATCTGGGAAGTAAAAGTTTTTAAGGAACTTTCTTTTGGAACTGGATTCGCGGCCAGACGTCAGTTGATGCTAGAGGTTTCCCAGTTTATAAACGCAAGGCAAAAAATAAGGATATTAATCTGGATAACATATGGGTGGTTCCATATAACAGAAACTTGATTGTGAAATAGTAAGAATGCATTAACGTGGAAATATGCAACAAAAACGAGTCGTCGATAATATATGGAAGATGCGGTAATTGAGAAAATTTCTAATTTCTAAAAAAATACAACAGTTCTGGTAGGTGAAGATTCTTCAAAGAAATTAAGATACATAAAAGCAAAAAAAAAACAAGGTAGATCAAGTCGAGAACTATCGTTACGCAACTGCCTCCCAAGCCACTTGGCGAATATTTAACGTTGATATCCATTTCAGAGATCTGAGTGTAGAGAGGTTGTCTTTTCATTTTACCAGGTGCGCTTCAACGAACACTTGACTGCAGTATTGAATCGAATGGATCCTAGATATACAAAGTTCATACTGTGGAAGAAGGCATATACAAGAGATGAAGGGAGTTAATTCGTGCAGAATTTCCAACAAAACGGGTTTCGAACGATACTAAAAGAAGTGGTCTACAATAAAGGAGCAAATCAGAAACCATAATGGTATCCAGTAATTTGTTCAGGATTTTGAACGAATTAGCTTGAAACATTGCTAATTATATTTCGTACCCCAAAATTACCACGCAACGCCGGAAAATCTTAGGAGAACACGGGGAATTGGGATATTCATTTTTCTATCCTTTTAGTATGATTTCGGCTGTAACATTGTCATTGTTAGAAACCTGGGGTTAACATTGATCGAGTCGTGGAGATAAATAGTTAGTTTTTCATAAGCTTAGGGGTAGGGCTGCACACTACCCGCACCGAAACCGCACTAACCGCACCGAAACCGCACCGAACCGATGGTCCAACGGTCGGTCACGGTTTTCATTTTAATAACCGTTAGATTTACGGTTCGGTGAACGGTTCCACCCATAACCGCACACTAACCGCACCGAACAACCGATTAGTATGGACCGTCGATTAGTTTTGATCCTGATTAATACTAGCCGTCTAGATTAAAGCCTCCACCATATATATTCTGGCAACCCTAATCTCTTCGTCATTTTCTCTTCTTCGTTTCTCTTTCTCTTCCTCTCCCTCTTCATTTTCTCTTCAGCGGCAGCCTTCACCTGAATCACCTCAGTCGCCTCCACCACCAGTAGACAGCAGACCACCACCACCTCCATCAAGAGCACCACCACCTCTATGGCTCTATCTAGTAAGTAAATAGGTCACGGGTTTCGATTGATTTGTTTGTTTTTCAATTTCTAGGTTTTTTTTTTTAATTATTCTTCTGTTAGGACTTAGGGTTTCTTTTATCGAAATCGTTTGCTTGTTGTTTTGTGTTTATCAATCAATTTCTTTTGTCAAATCTTATTTTTCTGATTACAGTCATGGGTTTTTTATTTTAGGTTTTGGTTGAGTTAAGGGAGTCTGATTACAGGTAACCTATCTCTCTTGTTCTGATTTGTTTGGTTTCATTTCGATTTTGTTGAATCAATTGTATATGTATACATGGATCCGTTATTTCTTTGACTAAATTGTGTGAATATCAATCCTTATTACATATTTAGATCCTATTTGAATTGGATTGTGTTGAATCTTTGTTTTATCCTTGGGTAGATGTTTTGTTAATTTTGTTTTATTAATACGTATTGAAAAACATGAACTGTGCTGATTTTGTAGTTGTTGATGATAATTTAATAGATTTATGAATAACATAATGAACTTGATTATGTGTTTTGTTAATTCTTTCATCATCTAGCAATTCTGTTTCTATCTGTAGTCTGCTGATTGATAATGAAATCAGAATTTTATTGATACAATCTAGGTAGACCTGATAATCATTTTGATTTATGATCTGTAACTGTGTGAAAAAGGGTTTAATTTTTGCTTAAGATTTTTGCTTAAGTATAAGGTCTGTTCATACTTGACACTTCAAATCAAACTGATGAGTTTATTAGGTAGGCTTCTGATTTGTGTTTCTTTTTGAATTTGGGTATAACTCCATTAAACCCTTACTAGGGGAGTTTCTAGCTCTAAGTGGAGTGTATCTTAGGAGTTTGGATAACTGTTTAGGTTTATTTAAAGCCTACCTTGTGCCACAACTTTATTTTTGTTTTCAAGTTTTACATAGAAAATTCCTTAGAGCATATGAACTGCTTTATTTAGTTCATATATGCTCTAAGGGTTTCATTTTTTCTTAAGATTTTGCTTGTGTAATAAGTAAGAACTAACTTGTTTACCTTTGGCAGGGCAATGATTGGATCAAGTTCAGCTTCATTATCAAGCTGCAAGATGGCAAATACATCTCCCTTTCCATCCACTGCAGCTGGTTCTACTGATGTGACACTATCTATAACACCTCAAGTTGATGCTACTCAAGTAACACAAGCTACACAGCATGCCACACCTACACAGGACCCTGCACCTGAAGTTGTACCTAAGAAGAAGGGGAAAACTAGATCAAAAGTTTGGAATGACTTTACAAGGATCAGCGAAGAAAAAGCACAGTGTAAGCATTTTCACAAGAAATTGCAAGCACATAGTAGAGGAAATGGAACTTCCAGCATGAAGCCACATTTAGCCACATGTCCAGAGAATTCCAACAAGAAGCTCAAGGGACAAAAGAGTTTGGTGTTTCCACCACCAAGGCCTGGACAGTCATCACAGCTGGTTGCTGTAAGTTATGACAAGGATATGTGTAGAAGAAGATTGACTGAGTTTGTCGTCATAGATGAACTTCCATTTAGAATTGTAGAAGGAGAAGGGTTTAGAAGATATAGTGAACAACTTGAACCTAGATTCAAGGTGCCAAGCAGGATGACCATTTACAGAGATATTTTAATTATGTACAAAGATGAGAAAGAGAAGTTGAAGAAATACTTCAAAGAAAGTAAACAAAGAGTCTCTCTTACAACTGATACATGGACCTCTCCAAACAACTTCAATTATATGTGTGTGACAGTGCACTTTATTGATATACATTGGAAACTTCAAAAGAGGATCATCCTGTTTTGCTTGATCAAGGGTCATACTGGAGAGGAGATTGGGAAAATGCTTGAGAAATGTTTGCTGGATTGGGGTCTAGAAGATCTTTTTGGTGTGACTTTGGACAATGTCAGTGCAAATACTGTCGCAATTGAGTATCTTCAAACCAGTGTCATCAATTGGACAGGAGCAGTAGTGAGAGCTCAATACATGAAGGTATGATTACTTTTCTTAGCTCTATTGCTATGTTTATTCTATACTTCTTTGTGCTTGTTACTGATTTTTTGATGATATTTCCTTGTTCCATTCTTATCAGGTAAGGTGTGCTGCGCATGTTCTTGCGTTTGTTGTCAAAGATGTTGTGTTGTTGTATCACAAGTCAGTTGGAAGGATCAGATCAGTTATCAAGTTTGTTACCGGTTCTCCCTCTAGGTTGGCCAAATTCAAAGAATGTGCTGCTCTCGAGAAGATTGATTGTAAGAAGATGGTTTTCCTTGATGTGAAGACCAGGTGGAATGCTACGTATCTGATGCTTGAAGCTGCCATTCCATATGAAAAGGTATTTAAGAGGTTAGAAAGGGAGGACAATAGCTTTCGTTCTAAGTATATTTTCAAAGAATCTGAAAGTTAAGCTTTACCTAATACCGATGATGATACTGTTGTAATTGATAATGAAGATTATTATCTTAGTTCATCTAGTGAATCTGAATGTGAGGTAGATGTATCTAGAAAGAATAATATTAAGAAAAAGAACAAGCCCCGTCATCATGCTCCCTATGCTGCAGACTGGTCATATGCTAGGTGTCTTGTTAAGTGTTTAAAAATCTTCTTTGATGTTACTGTTAAGTTCTCGGCTTCAGTTCAGGTTACTTCACATGAATTTCTATGGCAGTTGGCATTGATCCATGAATAGTTGGTTCGTCTTAGAGCTATAGGAAACCGAGATCCTCATATTTCTAAGATGGCAGAAATAATGTTTTGGAAGTATAACGCATATTGGGGGGATTATGAAGATATGAACTCTGTTATGTATTTTGCTAAGTTGCTTGATCCTCGGGAGAAACAATCTGGTTTGAAATTTGATCTGGAATGTTTGTATGAGCAAGATGATTTCAGGGTTACAACTGTTTTGAAGGCTGTGAAACAAGATATGGGAAGACTTTATGATGAGTACACCAGCATGTATTCAAATGACAATGCAGAGGAAGGTGAAATCATTACATACTATTGATCATCATTAGTTCATTACTTAATATTGCTTATCTGCTTTTTATCATTACTTACTATTGATTTTTCTGATGTCTTAGGTATTGGGTCAACAGCTGCTGCTGGTGTTGATGACATGGTTGTTTCTGTGCAAGAAGAGAACATTGAGGATAAGGCGAAGAATGGATGTTCATAGTACTAATCCAAAGTCAGAACTTGAAAGGTATTTGCTTGATGACTGTGAAGCGTCTACCAGGGAGTTTGATATTCTGGCATGGTGGCAGGCTAATAGTACCAAGTAAAAGGTGCTATCACTTATGGCGAAGGATATTTTGGCAATACCAGTGTCTTCTGTTGCATCAGAATCTGCATTCAGTACCGGAAAGCGCATTCTTACCCCATGGAGAAGCTCGCTATCTTCCAGGACAGTTGAAGCACTTCTCTGTACGCAAAGCTGGTTGCAGAAACCTATCTCTCTTGATTTTCTGTGTGACTATGTACCAGATGACAATTCCAACATTGAAGATGGTAATAGAATCTCTTCTCTTTTGACTTGAAATTTGAATGAATGTTATCTTCTTTTATCTGTTAGTTTTTATACCTTTTATCATTGGACTTCATTGAATATATTTGAATATTTCTTCTTTGCATTCTTGTTGCAGACATTTTGGGAAAGGATGAAGATTAAGGGGATGATTGGCTTGAGAGATGGATGGACTGCAATCTTTTGCTGGTCTGCTACTTGAGAAATGAAGATCAAATGGATGACTCTTTTTCTTTTACTGGCAACTCTTTATGCTACTTGCTTTTTAACTTTGGTTTCATCAGACTTTTTGGTTAATCTTTAGACTTAAGACTTTGGTCAATTTGTTTGTGAACTTCAACTCTGTTTTTCTCTAGACTATGGTTATCTTGTCAAGACTTAAGTATGGAATGTAGACATGTAGGATCAGTTTATTAGAAATTCAGAATGTATTTATGTACAGGTGCAGGGTATAGGTGAAAACCGAACCGAACCGAACCGAACCGTAACCGAATAGTATCGGTGCGGTTAAAAACCGAACCGAATATTAAACAGTTCGGCTGCAGTTTTAATTGTGATAACCACACCGAACACAGTTAGGTGAACGGTTTTAGTTATAACCGCAACGAACACAGTTAGGTGAACGGTTTTAGCTATAACCGCACCGAACCGAACGGTGTGCAGGCCTACTTAGGGGGGATAATGAAGGACATTGCTTCCACCATTGAAGTGTGTACTACATTTAACGAAAACATAACAAAAAGTGAACACATTTATTTAAGATGCATAAGAGTATGTAACTATTTACCACGTAAATGGAAATGTTGATAGCCCATGAACTATTAAATGCAATTTTAACCACGTAGGATATAGATATTCCCAAAACTGCTGGTGCGTATGCACCGGGTTAGATGCTTGCATTAATTGAATAAAAGAGGATGAACATAAACAAACCCTAATAAAATAGCCGCTCTCCTCCAAAGCTCCAAGTAGAATACGTGATCTCCCAAATTATAGTAAGACTTCTCCTTTATAGCTCCTCTTGTTCCAAAATTAGGTCCAAGTCTTCAAAGTCCTTAAGATAAAAATTCACCAAGCCCACATGTGAGAAAAACCCATGTAAAAATTATCCCAAAAATATGTCGTAGGAAAACTGGGTCCACCGCCGGAAGTTAGCCGGGAAATTGGCCGGAGAAGTATCTCAGGTGACCGCCAAAGTCCACCCGGTCACCCGTCAAACGGGTCAGGTCGTCGAGTCAACTCAGTCAAAGTGACTGAGTCAATGAGTCAGATGGCTAATCAGATGGCTAACCAAATGAGTCAGGTCTGGCTCAATCTGACTCACTTTGGCCTAGGCCATTTTGCACAGGCCTAACTAATATTGCACCAAGATGACGCTTCACTGCCTCAGTCTGCACCAGATCCTCTGCTGTAGCTTCAATCCAACAGTAAACCAACTGCATTATCAACCCAGCTTGCAGCTTACTTATTCCCTGCAAGTCTGACCAGCAGAACCACCTCTTCACTTCTTATTGTCTGTCGCTTCCATTTGCCGCAACACTCTGCACTCAAGTCACAACCTGCACATAATCCATCCAGTATCAGCACTTCCATTAAGCTGCCAACCCTTCTGCCAGACACAACCAAAGCCGCAACTGCAATACATTTGGCATCATTGCCTAGTTCATCTCAGCACATCACCATAGCAACAGCTCAAGCCTGCACTGCAACATCACAAAACTGCACCTGCAATTTCCATTCATTCCTTCTCAAGCAAACACAAGCATTCACTCCAGTACCATCTCAGTCATACCACCTGATCCAGTTAACCATCTTCTCGACCCATACCCTTGTTCTGCACCACCAGCAACTGCTACCACCATCTGTTGCAGCTCCACCAGTTCAAGCACAATTCAATTCATTCCAGCTATGATAACCCTTCCTCCTGCATTCTTCAAGGTCAGTTTACTAGCTCAACACCTTAGCCTGCACTTCCACAAATCTCCACTGGCATAGCGATGCATTCTGTAACTTCACTTCAACACTGCAATTATCTCACATTCTCAGACTCCTTTCCATTCACAGATTCCGGCATCATTCTTATTGAACTGCACTTGCCTGCAAATCCATCTTAGTCAGTCCACTAACCATTAACACCACTGCAATATCATCAGCCTCTTGCAATGCTCCATCTAGGCTTAACTGAACTGAACAGCAGCAACAATTACATATACTCCATCTCTGCTCAAACACATTTAATCTTGCAGAATTGCAGCTTCAGTTATATCTCCCATTAGCTTCTTATTCTTCTCATAACCACCATCAGACAGCACCGGTGCCTTCAATCACTCTACCAGACCATTCTTATCACCACCACATCCATTCAAACCTCGTTCCAGTTCTTTTAGTCATTTCAGCTGCCATACTGAGATTTAAGCTTCAGAAACCCTTGTAATCCCCTGTTTCATCTTCTCCCTGAGTTTTCCATCTATTACCTGCACTACTACTACACAGATCTCTTCCATGAGCTCTTCAGTAATCCCAATTTCCATTTTCAGCATCCCAAAATTCCTAATTTCCGAGTTCAAGGGTTTGAAATCAACACAGCACAAATTCTTGAGATTAAGCACACACCCAAGCTTTATCAACCCTTGAATCAATCATTAAGATCACCAGATTCTTAAATCGATCGTCTTCAACAAAACCTTAACTTCTCTCCACTGAAATCTCTGTTCTTCATCAGTTCACCTTCTATGAATTTAGAACTCTCGAATCGAGCTTAATCTTTGATGAGCAGCAGCTACATCTCTCCTCCATAATCACTCAAATTCCTTACTTCTATCGATCTCTCATTTCCTCAGAATAATGGTGCCGTCATAGCCTCCCTTTTCTATCCTCTCGATTTCATTTTCTTCGATCTATCGAACAATAGTAACTCGAACTCAGATATTCAACAACAACCCAGTTATCTCAATCCTCTTGTCGAATCCTCCCTGTGCTCGTCGATCTCAGATGGGGAATCTCACACAGCCGCCTCCATTTACTCCTCTCTTTCTCTTTTCTTTTTTTTTTCGATTTCAAATATGTGGTAATGAGAAGAAATTCTTCTCTGACTTTTTTTTGGTTTGTGTAGGAATTGGAATTCCTTAAGGCACCCAGGACATGTAGAAAGGCCACCAAAGAATGACAGCCCCCTCTTCCTCCATTATGCTCCCAGTAGCGCATGCATACGAAATGATGCTTTTGCCTTCTTGCTCCAAGACCTGCTCCAAATGAACGCTTTCTTCCTCCTCGAATTCTACCACCAACAACAATCGTCTCTTACTTCTCATATCCACTTCTTCTCTTCAATTTCTCTTCATCACTAAAGTTGTCATGCTTTTCAGACAGAATTCACATCACTAAGTCGACATGCTTTTCAGATAGAGATAAGGAAATAAAAGCAAATAATGAGAACTAATCCGCCTCCAACAATATTTGCACCTTTTTTTTGCCTTTTAAGCGACGTTTCTTCTTCTTTGTTCCAAACGACTCCAAAGTACCTAAAACTCAAAAGCGAACATAAGATACATAATTTACAAGAAAACTTAGCAAAGAAAGCATAAACAATAGATAAATATTAAGGTGTTTTAGACACATATCATGATCTTGTCTCATGTGCCTGATCAAAAGAGACAAGGTTGTGCACCTCTCAGGCTTTAAGAAAAGTTTTTCTTTTTCTCTTTTCTTAGTTTTGTTTTGATGCAAAATTGAAATTCCTGTCTATCAATAACGGAGGGTTATTCTCGACAAATCTACTCTCTCTAGGTTTCAGAATTGTGCATGCACGACCCTATTAAAGGTTGCGTAACCCTACATTCCTTTTTTCCTTCCCTGAAACTTCTTTTATCTTAAGACTACTTGTTTAGTTGAATTGTGATTTCCTCTCACAAACCCATACGCTTATGGATGCTCCAAGTATTATGTCTTCTGATGGAAAAGATGTTAATATGATTGTCAATCCATCAATCATGAAGGAAAAAGAGAAATCTCCGTTTCCTCCAACTTTGAAAAGAAAAGAAGGAATGTGAGAAAGCCAAGAGCTATTCCTTCAAATTCTCATAAATTTTCTGATGTTGTTGAAGTTTTGAAGGAGACACGAAGAGAGATCCAACAGATAAAGGATATTGTCGTCAAGACTCTTGAGATTCAGAAGGCCCTGGTTCGACATCAGTCAAGAAGGTTTATTGATATTAACTCCTATATTCATGAACCTTATATCCCAATGACTGTTGATGACAAGGAGTTCGGGGACGATAAAGAATTCTTCAAAGGTCTTAATGTCTAGTAAATCTTCTTATGAGAATTATTATTCTTGTGTTTTTAGGAAGAATAACTAGAGTTGCCATTATTGTGATTACACATGGCTATGCCCAACGTTTTCATCTTTATTGTTTTTAGACTTATTTGTTTAAATTCTAAAAAATTGTTTGGAAGATGATTTTTGCAGTATTAATCTTTATGGTTTTATATAATGCAAATTTGTTATGAGATATGTGTATTTGCATCTGTGAACTATGTTTGTCCCATACCTTGTCAAAAGTTAAGTCTTTCATATGTCAATATCCATGTATTGATAAAAGAATGAATGAACTTTTAATATTACAAAAGTTTTATGCTTATTATGTCATTATGCAAGTATTGATGGAAGATAGGATGAAATTTTATTTACAAGGATTATGTCTATTGTATGTCATTGTGCAAATAGTGATGGGAAATATAATGAATCCTTGTTTATTCCGCAGTATTGATCTTCCCTGATCCATATTTTATGTATATACTGTGCGGCTCCGTAAGTTCTCTTATGTCGAGCATGACCAATTGAATTGATCACACTCTTGTGGTAATTTAGTTGTGTATTCCGATTGAATTAATCATGGGTTTTCTTCTGGTTAATTAAATTGAGTATTTTTGGATTCAAATTCATATTCGTATGTGATTTGTTATGTACAAACAAATCCTTCTTTTCTTGTGAAAGTAAGGTCGCTCTTGTTGTTCTTTCGGGAATGACATTTTATGGGGGAGAGTTCTTAATTGAACTTGTGCTTAATTTCCAAATCTTTGTGGGGAGTGCGGTTGTGGAATATTATAGAGGTTATCTTGTATCTTAAACTCCTTGATGAATGCATTTAGCTTCGTCTATATGATGGCATCTAAAAAGTTGATATGTGCTTGCTTTTGGTCATGAAATGTCTCTATGGAAATTTCATTAGGATCCCGCCAGTTTTCGTACCTTTGCCAATTTTATTGACAAAAAGGGGGATAATCACACTACAAATACATATGGTTTTCGGATCATTATGTAAGGGGGAGTGGTTTCCAGGTGAAATGGAGTATTGACTAAGGGGGAGTGGTATATATCACTATAGTATTATTGTCGAAATTGTGATACAATTGAACTTTTATGATGTATGGTAATACTATGACACTGTATAAAAATGATTGAGAATTCTTGTTTTCTCATTGTTATGACTACGATTTTTCAACAACGGTGATACTAAACTTACAACCTTTGGGATCATTGGAGTACTTGGAAGTGACGAAGATTTTGAGTAATGTTGAAGAACCAAGAAGATTAGGCATGTGGAAGAGGAGCTACAAAAGTTTGTTTATCTATTTTTGTATTCCATATGTATTGATAGTTTTGTCACTAAAATTGACAAAGGGGGTGATTGTTAGAGCACTGCTCGGTCGAACTCGCATGTGTTGCTATCTCAAGCATGTTTCTCAATTTTAGTGATCAAAACTATAAGTCTTGATTTCTAGTCTACTATTAGCTAAGTCTCGGACTAGGATAGAAAGTGTAGTTGAGATCAAGACTCCATGGTGATCATCATACAAAGACGAAGAACTACTCAAAGAACTGGTGGAACTTCATCGACTAAAAGGTATGTGGAGACTTGAACTTATCTATCACTCAAAAGTCTATCTACTCTATCTCCTATCTTGAGACAAAAGTCGTTTTGCTATATAGACTTTGATTATACACATTTGTTATTTCGAGCCGAGTTTATCTCTCTTATCCATTTCTCGAAATATGTGTTGGTAAGCTTTCGCTTTGGAAAAGTTCATCTTTACTAGTGACAAAAGTCATGTTAAGTTTCAATCACTTGAAAATGGATTTGACGAAAAATGGTTTGTGAACAAAAATTATATAACGTCCTCTAATAATGTTTCAATGATTGAAATGAGAGTTTAGATTATATAACCATTGTTGGATATAAGCATTGTGTGATAACTCATACATGTATAAGTACTTATTCCTTGAACCAAAGTATGCGTACTTTGTTGATCAGGAAAACCGGAATAGAGTCCGCGAACCCAGCCCGCGTATCCAGTCCGCGTACTGTCGTAGGTTCTCTTCCCGAGAAAATATGCTGGAGTTTGTGAACTATTTACAAACTTATTCCGGGTACTTAAGTCCGCGTACCAGTCCGCGTACTTAAGTTGGTTATTTTCTAAAAACGATTATTCGTGAACTTAAACTTATATAAAATAAGGAATGCAAGTTTGCAAACCGTGGCTATAAAGTTCATGAATCGATTCGAGTGAATCAAATCGTTTTTGTTTCAATTGTGTCTATTACAAAGATCTAAACAATTAAAAAACTCTCTAACTAGTTCATTTGAGACATTTGAACTAGTTGTGGTAAAGAAGAATATGGTTGATATGAAAGTGCTCATATGGCTAACCATTTGGTTAAATACTGTTGAACCAACTAGATGTACAAGTTTGGGTACAGTTACACAAACGTGCATTTCATTTGTGTATAACAAGTTAAGTTTCGATCTTACGGTTGAAAGATATTAGCTTGAATCTAATCAGGTTTTCATCTAACGTTGAATATTGAATGCTTTGTTACTAAGCTAACATTGATTGCAAACGCTGATTTGAAAGACTATAAAAGGGAAAACTCTAGCAACTGGGAAATCTAATCCCCACACCTCCTGTGTGATACTAGTTGTATTAGCTAGATTCGATTCTCCTTTAACCTTAGGTTTCTATCAAGACCCTGTAGGTTAACGACTTGAAGACTTCATTGGGATTGTGAAGCCAGACCGATACTACTTTCTCGTAGTTGTGTGATCTAATCTTGTTGTTTCTATCGTACTAAGTACAACCATAAGGATTGACTTGAGATTGATTTTTCCGATAGGAAAGATATAAAAGTAGTCACAAACATCTTCGTCTCATCGTTTGTGATTCCACAATATCTAGTTTCCCCATCATACGATTTAGATTATTGTGAGGTGATTGATAATACTAAGCTGTTCTTCGGGAATATAAGTCTGGTTTATCAATTGGTTCTTGTTCACCTTGATCTATCAAAAGACGAACAAAAACTCGTAGGTATTTCTCTGGGAGACATATTTATCTATTACCGTAGACTTTTCTGTATGATACAGATTTATTTATTAAATTCTTCGACTTTGGGTTGTAGCAACTCTTAGTTGTGGGTGAGATCAACTAAGGGAATCAAGTGCGTAGTATCCTGCTGGGATCAGAGACGTAAGAGCGCAACTGTACCTTGGATCAGTGTGAGATTGATTGAGGTTCAACTACAGTCCAGACTGAAGTTAGTTTGTAGTAGGATAGTGTCCGTAGCGGCTTAATACAGTGTGTGTTCAATCTGGACTAGGTCCCGGGGTTTTTCTGCATTTGCGGTTTCCTCGTTAACAAAACTTCTGGTGTCTGTGTTATTTCTTTTCCACATTTTATTTTTTTATATAATTGAAATTTCACAGGTTGTGCGTTTGAATCAATCAATTGGGAAACCCAACCTCTGGTTGTTGATTGAAATTGATTGATACTTGAACATTGGTCTTTGGTACCGTTCAAGTGCTTTCTCTCGTATTCAATTAGACTCGAAGATTTCTATTTGCTTGAGTAAGTATTGAATCGAGAAAGAGAGATATAACTCTTTGATATACTTTCATTAAGATTGAGTCTGACTGTCTAGTTGATTCTCTTAAAAGTATATTGGAGTTAGTCCATACAGATTGCTAATCGAAATATTGGGTGTGGTTATTAGACCCCCGCTTTTTCAAAAAGGACTTGCAAAGTAAAGATGTCGACATACTTTGAACATGTGCAGTAACTTATCATTAATTGTTCAAAGATATTCCTTAATAGCTAAAGGAGAATCCCAGGATCGAAATAAATTGAGAATCTTTTAATTAAGGTTTCTTAGTTTTTATATGCTATTTAATCTGCAGCAATTAGATGCATATCTTTAGAAAATAATAATTAGTAATCTGCATTTACTGATTATAAATTTTTCTATTGGGATTTCGGTCAATATTTGGACAGTGCATTTCCAAGAATTATGAAAACCGGTTTTGTATTTATTGCATATCTTTGAGAATATTCGATTTTGGAAATTCCTTGGTGTCCAAACTTCCTTTTCTATAAATATTGAAGTTTGCATTTCTAGCAAACTATTCCTCAGAGCCAGCAAAACTACCTAGTTGTGTTGTTACTGGTGGAGCCGCCTATTCGGAGAGGAAAGTAACCTAATTAGGCGAAATCTCTTGTGGACGCTCAGTTTAAAGACTTCTTTGGGATTGAGAAGCTCTATTAGTACCGTTGGTGGGAAACTAGATAATTGCGGTTTATTATTAGCTTTCGATTGATTTGATTGACTAACGGTTGTTGAACTTTGATTGCACCTAGTTTTTTTATGCTTTAGAATCTTCTCTTCTGATATAAAGATTCACTCAAACTAGATCGAACTTTCGACAGGGATCTTTAGACTGTTTGTAGTTCTAAAGACGTCTTGTGATAGTCCAACGTTAACAGACTCGAATCTGTGTGTGATTGATCACAAGAGATTCAAGTTGATTGTGTGCAGTTCTGATTGAAGATTAAAGAAGATTTGAAGACAATGAGACTTTTTGGGTTCATAATCTTTGGTGTACACAATACTTGTTTCGGATGGAAAGGGATCCAACTATAATCAATTTATCTTTGTGATAGATTGGATTGATTAGTTGAGTAGATCGACATCAATACACTTCTTTGTGATTAATAGTATTGATTGCATAGTCTAAAAATTACTTCGGTAGTTGTTGAGACATTGATCTAAGGACCCGACAAAGGAGTTTATTGGTTAAACGGAAGAGCCTTTGTGAAACTCAAATCACGTTGTTTGAAAAGAGTTGTTACCGAACAGATTTATTGTTCCTTTACTGTTTGGAATACGAACCAAAGGAATTGTTTCAAGTGCATGACTTATTAACAAGTTGGAGGCGCAGGGATACTGAGGAATAGGTGAAGTATAAGTTTAGTTGCTTGGTCTCAACTATGCGAAGTTGGTTTGATTTTGTATAACGGCTTAATTCTGAGAGTATTCAATTCTGGACTAGGTCCTGGGGTTTTTCTGCATTTGCGGTTTCCTCGTTAACAAAATCTTGCTGTGTCATTTACTTTTATTTTCCGCAATTATAATTGTTGTTATTATAATTTAAAGTAAATTACACAAACGTTAATTCCTATTTTACTTGATAGACAATCCCTAGAGTTTGGTTAAGTCCGAACCTATTATCAAGTAAAAATACTTTGTTGTTGTATTGTCTCGATCTCGTATCCATAGACGATCACACGAAGTGTGAACTGATTAGTTGTATTGTCTCGACTCAGTTTTGTTAGAGCATAGCTCGGTCGACCTCGCATGCGTTGTTATATCAAGCATGTTTGTCAATGTTAGTGATCAAAACTATGAGTCTTGATTTCTAGTCTATTATAGCTAAGTCTCGGACTAGGATAGAAAAGTGTAGTTGAGCTCAAGGACTTCACGGCGATTCATCATACAACGACGAAGATCTACTCAAGGAACCGTGGAACTTCATCAACAAAAAGGTATGTGGAGACTTAAACTTATCTATCACTCAAAAGTCTATCTATTCTATCTCCTACTTATTATGAGAAATAAAGTCGTATGCTATATAGACTGGATCATACACATTTGACATTTTGAGCTGAGTATTCACTCTTATCTTTTTCTCGAAATCGTGTGTTGGTAAAGCGTTTCGCTTTGATCAAGTTTATCTTCACCTAGTGACGAAAGTCATGAAAATTTTCAATTACTTTGAGAATTGCTCTGACGTGAAACGGTCTGTGAATAACGGCTATATAACGTCCTCTGAGAATGTCTCAATGATTGGAATGAGAGTTTAGATTACATAACCATGTATTCCTTAATCTGAAGTTTTCAAACTTTGTTGATTGAGAGAAACTGGAGGAATTGTCTTTGCCAAGTCCGCGAACTCAGTCCGCAAACTGACAGAAGTTCTCTTGCCGAGAATTTCTGCTGGGATTTTCCAAAAACTCGTTTGCGTGTTTAGTCCGCGAAATGGCGGAAGTCTCTTTGCCGAGATTTTCTGCTGAGTTTGGAAAACTCTGCCGGTTGCCTTAGGTCCCCGAACTTGTTTGTGATCTTAAGTGGTTATGATCTAAAGATGTGCTCTGAACATGAAACTTAAATTACTAAGGAACGCTTTATGCAAACCGTGGTTATAAAGTTCATGAGCCGATTCAATCGAAATCGAATCATCTTTGTTTCAATTGTGTCTTGTGCAGTTACATAAGATCTCATAGCAATTGAACAACTCTCCAACTAGTTCATTTGAGTCAATTGAACTAGTTATGGTGTAGAAGAACTAGGTTAATATGAATTGCTCATATGGTTAACCTTTTGGGTTACTATGTTGAACCAACATACATGTACACGTTTGGGCATGGTTTTCACAAACCCAGTAAACGTCTACCCAAGTGTGTGTGACAAGCTAAGTTTTCGATCTAACGGTTGAGAAATATGAGCTTGAATCTAAATCAGGTTTTCATCTAACGGTGAATATGGATTGCTTTATAACTAAGGCAAAACCCTGATTTGAAGGGTATATAAAGGAGATATCTAGCATTGTGCAAAACTAATCCCCACACGTCTGTGTGATACTAGTGCGCTCGCTAGAGTCGATTCTCCTTTAACCTTTGGTTTTCTTCTTTAAAACCAGGTTAACGACTTAAAGACTTCATTGGGATTGTGAAGCCAGTCCGATACTACTTTTATCGTAGTTGTGTGATCTGATCTTGCATCTTCTATCGTACGAGTACAATCTATTGATTGGCTTGAGATCGTGAGAGTTCTCCTATAGGCAAGATAAAGAAGTCACAAACATGTTCGTCTCACTGTTTGTGATTCCTCGACAAACCGCTTGTGCAGTCAAGAAGGATTGTTGAGAGGTGATTGATCAATCTAGGCTGTTCTTCGGGAATATAAGACCGGATTATCAATTGGTTCCTGTTCACCTTGATTTTATATCTTAAGACGGAACAAAAACCTAGGGTTTTTCTGTAGGAGACATATTTATCCTTTGATAGACTTTTCTGTATGAGACAGATTTGTTTATTATCAAGTCTGCGATTTTGGGTTGCAACAACTCTTAGTTGTGGGTGAGATCAACTAAGGGAATCAAGTGCACAATATCCTGCTGGGATCAAAGGCGTAGGAGTACAACTGTACCTTGAATTAGTGGGAGACTGATTAGGGTTCAACTATTGTAGTTGCAGGAAATCCTACACTACACCCCTCATATGATTTCATTATCATTCAACTCATTTTAGATTAACAATCTTAATTTTATTGATGAATCTTTGAACAATCTTACAAGAAAAGATAAAGGAATCAAGAATAACCAACGCTCTAGATTTTCTCTCTCCTATTTACTTGCTTCTCACCCAGAAAAAGATCTCTCTCTTCCTTTACAATGAAACAACTATTTATAGGGAATTACATAGTGGATGACATCTAATCTGTCTTTTATTTTCGGATATGGCTTGCGACATTCTCGCAACCTTATAAATGTTAATCTCGCAAACTCTCAAATTTTCGCAGAACCATCACATTTTTCTCATGATTTTAGCTGATGTCGTTTATTATGTCATTTCTGAAATTGTTCTGCGACGCTATTGTATTGTGTTGTTGATAATTTCGCTGAGGCATTATTGTTGCGAGATTCTGATCCTACATCTTGCCTCTTCTCATATCTTCTCTGCGAAGTAGAGAATGATGTGAGAACTGCCGCAACTGTCCATCTCTTCATATTATGCATTTATCACACATATCCTTTTTTCCATTTATTTCTTGACACGTCTTCTGTAACCGCTGCTTTTCAACCGCTCACGTCTTTTCGCATTAATGGTGTTTATTTCTTCGAGTAATAAAATCTCCTTTATATATTCTTCTTACTCTTCTTTCCATTTCTTTTTACTTTCTCTTCTCTTTTTATTTTCTCATCTCTGCAACTCTTTTGTTCTTCCGTAAGTTCTGCTACTGTAATGCTTTCTTCTTTAATTCTTTCATATTCATTCCCATACTCTATATTCAGATATGCCTCCAAGTGGCCACAAACATGAGAAAAATTTAAAAGACGTCCAAAAAGATCTTGCTGAGAAAGGTTTCACACTTTCTACCATTCCTGGTGCAAGTGCCAAGTCAATTCTTTCTATCAAACTTTTCTCTGATCAATATTGTGATGATCAATCAATCATAATTTCGCTAGGTCAAATTCTCGTAGGTCTCCCCATTCCTCTTTACGACCCAGATATTCCCCTGTTTTATGAAATTCTCGCTCACTCGGGATTTTCGCGAGCTATCTTCCAGTTGAGTGGGGATTGCATCCGTCTGATGCTAGAGTTCGATAACCGTGGTGCTGGTAAAGGATCTATGTACCCCAAAGAACTTAGGGATCCTAAATTCGCAGACTTGGAGATAATTGCTGAGAAATACACAGTAGCGAGTTTCTTTGAAAATTATGAATTTATCTCCATGAAGAAAGAGAATACTCGCTGGGGTATTCGTTTGAAAAGGAAAGATAACATTGATGAAGCCAAAATACTCATGCAAGACATTGATTGGCATTCTGGTAAGAACACAACTCCTCACCAATCCAAAGATGATAAATGGTGTGTTTTTCCCTTGATGCTGAAAGGACCTTACATTGATGATGAGGATAATGATGACCTTGCCGCAAGTGAAGATTCTCCATCTGAATCTTCTATAGCTAAGCTCTCTGGCCTCTTTTCCGATTCTTTGCAAGGAACGGGAGATAGTCAATTCGCTAATACCTGCAAAGCTCTCGCTACAATTTGCGATGTCTCTTTACTGGATGGTGATAGTTCTCTTCGTGGAGTTTCTAGATCAGTGACTCCCGATTTTTTGCATTTTCTCAATAGCCTGGTATGCTTTCGTCCTGTTTACTTCTTCATTATTGTAACTCAAAATATTTTTCTATTTTAATACTTTTTATATTTTCTCGTAGGTTGGAAAAGCTTCTTTCGCTGTTGCCTCAGATCTGGAGAGGAGACGCGAAATTCTGGAAAAGAAGAATCTTCAATTTCGTACAAAGAATGAAGAACTGGAAGCTGAAGTCAAATGTCTTCGCGAGAAGAACAAACAACTAGAAATTGATTCTTCTTCGTATAAGAACAAAATCTCTAGTCTTCAGCAAACTAATAATCAACTCTATGGTATGTTACTTTTCTCCTTTCCCTTCATTCATTCATCATGTTGTTTTATCTTATTTAATTGATCCTTTTTGCATACATTTATGGTCTTTCTGATGAAGCTACCATTCTTCGTTCATTTCCTAATGCCTTGGATAATGATACCCTTCTTGAGCGTCTTAATAAATCTTTAAATAGTTTCTCAAATGATAGAATTTCATTTCTTTCTCTAAATGAACTAAGATCCAAACTTCGCCTCTTAGAAATTGACCATAGATCTAGTTTAGGCTTAGCCAACCGATTTAAGCGACCCTTCTTAATTCTAAAGAGAAAATCAATGAGTTGAGAAGCAATATTAGCGGTCTCATAGATGATAAGGATCACATATCTGATCAAGGTGCTAAGGCTTTGGCGAAATTCCAAGAGACCCTTCTTGAAGTTCAACTTGAACGAGATGAAGCTAACCGCAAGAACATCGAGCTCTGCGAAAGAGAAAACCAAATTCGTTCTCGTCTTCTTATAAGTAATTACGATGAATTTGCTTGGGCTGCGAAAATCTTAGATGATGACAGAAAAGATTTAGGTGTAAATGTTAGTCTCCAAGTTGAGCATACAACCTTGATTAGAGATATGATTTCTGACAGAGAAGGTTATTAACTGTTCTTCTTTACTAATCTTTTGTTTTTTATGAATTTTCATCAAGTTATTAATTGATTGCCTTTTGCTCGCAGATTCTGAAAGTAGATATTGTGAAAAGATTGAGGAACTTGAAGCTGAAAAAGAGGAACTCGCAAAGAATCTTTCTTCTCACAACAACAAGTATTCTATATTAAAGAATCAAATCAAGATCATCGTTGCGAACTTTAAGAATGATGCTATGCATTTTCGCAATCAAACTATCCAAATGGTTTGTGATGACCATAGTATTCCTCATTCTGATTATCCTTGTCTCTTGGAGGAGATCCCAAAAAATATTCCCAGTATGATTATTTCTGATAGCGAAGCTGATGATGAAGAATCTGATGGTGATGAAGATTCTGATGGAGATGAAAGTTCTGACGCAGACGAAGAAGGGAACAAGTCTGATGAAGATGATGAAGGATCAACTAAGAAGTAGTCTTTGTTTCTTTCTTTGATCTTCTGTAATACTTGTACATTTATTCCTTCTTTCTGTATATTTTTGAATTCTTTTGGTTCCCCATATTCCTTAATATATGAGTTTCTTTCATTTTGACCTGCATTCATTAAAACAATTCTTCCTTGCAATACAGTTAATCAATATAATCATTAATATTTGAATTTTTGTGTAAATCTATCATATGGAGACAAATAACATTTTCTAATTTCATTCATTCCCATACTTGCCTCTGTTATTTGTATCCAAATGAGAGATTTTGCAGATTTTTCTTATTTTGTGCCTCAATTTCGCAGTTATTTATGTATAATTTCGCAATCTTATGCGAAGTGAATTTTGATTCTTTTCAAAATCTCATTCATGTGTGGTCTTATTTTTACTTCCTAATTAAAGGTCTTATTATGCCACCTCTTGTGATTGCGACAAAATCGCAGGACGTTCTTGCACTTTCATGCAAAAACCCATTGATCTTGTCTTAACTTTTTCTTTTGTATTATGGCCTCTTCAGGAATGTTGCGACAATATGACAGGCCTAAATATTCTTGCGAAAATAAATCCCCATGACATTGCCGTCTTGCGACGAAATCGCAGGACGTCTTCGCACTTTCATGCGAAAACCCATTGAACTCGTCTTATCTTTTTCTTTTGTATTATTGCCTCTTCAGGATTGTCGCACAAATATGACAAGCCTTAATACCCTTGCGAGTAAAAAGCCTCATGACATTTGCGTCTTAAGACATTTATCAGCTCCCTAATGGAGGGTGCCGCCCTTATCTTCCCCCTGGTTGCCCCTTCAAGGAGACGTACCTCTACCACACAAGGTTGGCTCCTCCCATCCGGTCTTAACAACAACCAGTTGTTTTCGCAGCCTCTTATCCCTTTTACCTATAGGGTTTATGGTTATGAGACTGCACCCTAAGTGGGGTTTTCTTCGGGCCGAGTGCAGTATAATCCAAGACTTGTCAAGAATGGCAAGGTACGCTTCAAACGCCGCTGGCACTCTTGACTCAACCATGTACCTCGGCGCCTTGATCAGATTCTGCACTCCTTGGAAGAGTCCTTATTACCTTAATCGCCCAACCTAAGTCATATGCTTAAGCTGAGAATCCAAGGTGCCTCTCCCGGATGGGCTTTATTGACCCCAAATCTCCATGACTCAGGTTTCGGTGGCGGTGTAGCCTTTCCCTGAGCCATGCAACAGGTACCCCCTGATATGACGTACTTTAGGTCTTACACTTGCCTCTTGCGAAATTGTATTCGCGAACTAGGGTGTACGCCATAAAGGTTCGCCCCTTTCTCTTTTATCATTGTTCTATGATTGTCTTCTGTAAAATTCATTATCTCTGCGAGATTCTCGCACATCATCATATCGTATTTGCATTTCGCAATCTCAATTTTTTCATTCAATAAAATGTACTTTTGAGAATTTTACTCATTGCGAGAGTGTCGTAAAAAATTAATCATTCATACATTTCTTGTTTTTATTACCTTTTCCATCCTCTGCTTCTTTGTTATTTTCTGCTACCGCTTCCTTGGTAGTGGTATGTTCATCATTTTTATTCTGAGCTAGCATTGATTTCGCAACATATTTTCTTCTTTTCGTTCGATTGCATCTACCATAAATTTCTCACTTCTTTGTGTCTCTTTGATTTTTTGTCGCCAACTTGCCTTCTTGTTTGCTCTTCCTTCGCAGGATTCCACCTCAGTTTCGTAACACCTCTTTCCTTCAACCCAATCTCCCTTTATGATTCCTACACCGCTGTTGAAGCTACATCTAGAATCCCATGTAGCCAAGGTCGACCAATTAATACATTGTAAGGTGATTCTACATCAACGACACAGAATAGGATTTCAGAAGATATTCCCTTCAATGGAATTCGCATAGTAACCTCCCCTTTAGGCTTGTTGGCAGTACTATTAAAACCATATATCTTATATGTTGATGGTATAAGATCATCATCTCTTCCTCCCATAGTTTTATAAGTATGATAAAATAAGATTTTCACAGAGCTTCCAGTATCGATTAGAATCCTATTAATTTCCCATGAATCTTCAGCTTCATCATCCTCATCTTCTTTCGGTTTTGGGTTAATTTCTAATTTTACTACCAATGGATTATCATGTACCTCTTCACCTTCGGGGATTTCTTCTGCGGTAAAAGAAATAATCTGTTTCTTCCATTCCTCTAGTGGCGAGATTTTCGCAATATTCATAATTTCTCTTCCATCATTATCTCTTGCGAACACTCTACTTAAAACATTGTCATGAAAATCTTCAATTGTCTTGTATGAATGTATGATGGAGTGACAGAATAGATTCTTTGCTTTTGCACCAACTTATATGAAGAATGTTTCCTTCTTTTTCATCATATTTACTTTGTGATACTCTGGTGGTGGTAGCAATGGTTGAGATTGTGGGTGCCCTATCAAAAAGTGGTTTCGTTTTTCTTGATCTATCATTCTCAGAATAATTATTTTTACATTTCTGCAATCATTTGTGGTATGTCCATGAAAATGATGATAAGAACAAAACTCATGACTTCTGTAGTTTGGAGTTGGTTCCGTTCCCATGTTCCATGGTGTTGGTATATTCTCCATCAATATTATAGCTTCCCATATTTTCTCCACACTTGCATTTAGAGTTGGCATCTTGATTTCTTCCCATACTACCTTGTGGCCTCCTTGTCCTCTACTATAGTTTTGTCTTTGACCTCCATAAGTTTCTTGTGGCTGATCGAGTCTTTGAATCTTGTTATTTCCACCACGATTGTAGAAATTTCTTTCTCACCACGATTGTAGAAATTTCTTTCTCTTTCATACTCCTCTTGATCTCGGCTTCCCATAGCCACCAGTTTTTGTTGATTGTTACCCGTCACCTTCTCTTGTTGTACTTGCGAAGTGTTCGCCACTGTGTTTAATAGTTTAGGTAATAAGCTTGCATTCGATGTTTGTGAATTGGTGTTCACAACTGGGTATGATTCCATTTCATTTTGCCTTTCCTCTAGAGCAATATATTCTTCTTGAAGTTCTCGTAATTCAGTCATTGTGTTCGTATTCTTGACTCTGAAAATTTAAATATACAATAGGTTGGTTGCAAACATAGCATTGATAAATGATAAGATAACATATCTCTCATCCACACGGCCAGCCATTTCGCTACACATAGTCCTTCATATTTCAGTTAGGTGCTTCAAACTTTCGCCAATTCTTTGTTTTAATCCAAACACATCTTCAATACCAGGTCGCGAAGAATTATTACTTATATATGCTCCCAGGAATGTAGTCTGCAAATGATTAAAGGATGTTATTGTATTCTTTGGTAAACCTTCGAACCATTTTAACGCCTCCCCTGTTAGGCTAGATGCAAAATACTTGCATAATACGGCATCATGATTTTCCCATTGCAACATACACCTCACATAGGCTTTAATATGTTGAATTGCACAAGTTGTTCCATCAAAAATGCTGGTTAATGCGGGCAAATTGCATTTCAGAGGTATTCCTCCTAGTTGTACTTCCCTTGTAAATGGAGTTTTCGCAGCTTCTTCTATAGCTCCATCCAATTGTCTTCTGCCTACTTCTCCTCTATTATTTAGCATTCCTCTCATTTCTTCTAATTCTTTCAAGATTTGTTTATTTACACCAGAATTTTGATCCATTGGTCTTTTTAATTTCTCCTCCCTTCTTCTGCGTTCACGTCTATCTTCTCTTGCGAAATTTTGTATCTCTTCTTCATTATTCTCATCTCGTCTTCTTCTGCGATTCTCTTCCTCATCTCTATCTTGAATACGCAGATGATGATGTCGTTCATTTTCCCCTCCACAATTTTGTTCATTCCTTATCAATTCAATACGATGTCTTTCAACCATTCTTTTTACTCTATCATACTCTTCATTGAGATTATCGTTATTCCGGTTTTGTGTACGCCTTCTTTCTCGATTATCATGATTGTTCTGGCGAATTGTCTCCTGAAGCTCCTGTTCTTCCATTTCCACTCTCAATCTTTCACGTTCGAAAATTAAACGTGCTTGTTTAGCATAATGTCTTCCAATTTCTTCTTCAATTGTTTGTTGATTTCTTTGAGTTTCTCTTTCATGTAAAATTATCCTTCCTTCCTCTCGATTCCCTTCGCCATCTTGATCATTTCGTCCCTGACGTTGTCCATTTTCTTGATTTCTACCATTTTGCCTATCATCAAAAGTTTCATTTTGTGGAACGTAACGATCATCAGTTCTTTCTCTATTTTCACAATATTCTTCATTAGGATTTGATATTTCTTCTTGAATATTGTTTCCAGCATTAGTTGTGGGTGAGTTTCGCATCACTTCTCTTCTAGTCGATCTTGAATATGATTTTGTAATACTTCTCGATCTTCTACTCTGTAGTCTCATATTTTCCATCCTCAATTCGTGATTTTGGCTTGTTAGATTTGCACGTTCTTCTTCCTCAGCTCTTCTTTCTTCATGTATTCTTCGTATCAACGTTTCTAACGCTCCAATTTCCTCATCTCCATGAATTATTCCTTCATCTTCCTCTTGATTTATCTCTACCTGTCTATGGTTTCTAATTTGCTGCTCTTCTTCTACTTCTTCTGCGGAATTTGATTGCCAAGTGTGTATACTCACCCTATCATAATCTATGTTCCTTCCTTGTACTAGTGTTTGTTCAACTGGTGGTTGAATTTTATTTTCTTCATTATTTCTCATTCTAGTAGATTCTCCCATTTCACTTCTTTCTCTTCCAGCAATTCTCTTGCTTCTTCTAACAGTAGTTGGTTGTTCTGATGTATTTCTTCTCCTAGCCATTTATTTAATGTTAACGAATTGCAAGAAATTATGTAAAATTCTTAATCAATCACTCCAAATCTTCACAAATCTCAATATTAATCTTCAATTTTTTCTAGAATAATCTTCAATGTTCCCTGTTTCTAGCGCCATTATGTAGTTGCAGGAAATCCTACACTACACCCCTCATATGATTTCATTATCATTCAACTCATTTTAGATTAACAATCTTAATTTTATTGATGAATATTTGAACAATCTTACAAGAAAAAATGAATGAATCAAGAATAACCACTGTTCTAGATTTTCTCTCTCCTATTTACTTGCTTCTCACCCAGAAAAAGATCTCTCTCTTCCTTACAATGAAACGACTATTTATAGGGAATTACATAGTGGATGACAGCTAATCTGTCTTTTATTTTCGGATATGACTTGCGACATTCTCGCAACCTTACAAATGTTAATCTCGCAAACTCTTAAATTTTCGCGGAACCATCACATTTTTCTCATGATTTTAGCTGACGTCGTTTATTATGTCATTTCTGAAATTGTTCTGCGACGCTATTGTGTTGTGTTGTTGATAATTTTGCCGAGGCATTATTGTTGCGAGATTCTAATCCTACAACTATAATCCAGTCCGAAGTTAGCTTGTAGTAGGCTAGTGTCTGTAGCGGCTTAATACAGTGTGTATTCAATCTGGACTAGGTCCCGGGGTTTTTCTTCATTTGCGGTTTCCTCGTTAACAAAACTTCTGGTGTTTGTGTTATTTCTTTTCAGCATTATATTTTATGTAATTGAAATAATACAGGTTGTGCGTTAAGATCATCAATTGGAAATCCAACTTTTGGTTGTTGATTGATATTGATTGATCCTTGGATATTGGTTTTTGGTACCGTCCAAGTTATTCCTTGTATTTGATAAAGACTCTCTATTGTTTTAGCTTGAGTAAAAATCAAATCAAGAGAGAGATATTAACTCCTTGAGATACTTTAATCTAGATTGAGTCTGACTGTCTAGTTGATTCTGTAGCAAAGTATTTCGGAATTATTCCATACATATTGCTAAGAGAAATATTGGGTGGTGTTGTTAGACCCCCGCTTTTTCAATTGGTATCAGAGCAGGCAAACACGTTAAAGACCTTATAAGTCTGTGTTTGTGGCAATCTGAGTCTGTGGATAAAATCTCATACGCATACCAAAAATGCCTCCTAAAGCTGTCAACTTTGTCAAGTGTCTCGAAAATACCTCAAATGGTCACTCCTTAGATGATTCTTCCGAATCCCGAGGTAAGAAGATTGTTCCATCCTGTGTTGGTCATTCTTCCTCCAATGAGACATTGGACATAATGGCAAAGGCTGAAAAGGAGCTCACCAGAATTTCAAAAAATTCTACAGAGTTTGTTGATCTCAAGGATCATGTACAGCTCATTAATGAATTTGAAAAGTCTATTGATCGTGAACAGGTACTCTATAACATTATAGGGTCATTCTCTAAGGAAATTGAGAAACTTCTTCAAGAAAACAATATACAGCGTGAAAAGATTTGTGATCTTGAAAAGCTGGTTAAAGAAGGCTCAATTAGAGAAAAATGTTTGATCAAGACGCATTCATCTGATCTTGACAGACTTCGTGTTGAGAAAAAGAAACTTGAAGCATCACTTGTCATATCCCATGGACGGTGCAATTCCTTGGAAAAGGGAAAACTCTGTTTTAAAGAAAAATTCTTCTGCACAAACTAATTCTCATGAGTTACTGTACAAAATGAAATTTTCTCCAGATGAAGATTGTGTCAAGAAAAGTTTTCATAACTTACAATCTTCTCCGGTGGCTATGAAGTTTAAACAAGTACTGGTTATTGCTTCTCCTCCACGAATCTGTACCTTTTGTGGAAAAGGAAATCACTATGATATCCATTATTTTGCCAGAAAGAAACGTGTTTCTGAACTTCATAAATTGCTTCTTTCTACTGTCAATGGAGTAAATAGTCGGACGACTGCCACAGTGAAGGTCCCTTTCACAGGAAACCAGGCATCTTATAAAAATGATCTCTCTCCTAGAAGTCATCACAGGACATTTGTAAACTCTCGGGCTACCAATGAAAGCATGTCTTGTGCTTATAAGAACAAATCTGATAAATCTAAGTCTAGTGTGTGGAGACCAATTTCGGAAAATCCCCTAGAACATATTTCTAGAGGTCTTAGACCGTGTTATCAGAAAGGTTTCTCACTAGTGATTCCCATAAGGACTGCGAGACGCACCCTTTTTCCTGGAAGCTACAATGAAAGGACAAGAAATGCTGAGATAAGATATCCTGGAGGAAACTACAGCTACTCTCTCAGAACCTATGGTGAGACTATGTCTCCCTCTGCTACCAAACAGCAGAATGTTCTATCCTTGTGTCTAACTTGAGAGATACAAGGATAAGGATTTGAGAGATGCTCAAGTATTGTGCTATTTTTCTCTAGCTTGTATATCTTTTGATGTAATGTTATTTTCTAGTTTCCTTTTCTTTTGTCACTATGACCTTTTGAGATGGAGAATCTTTGAAAGCTGCACAGTGTGCAATATTTCCTCTTAGGGCCATTAGTCTTTTGGTCGGCCCACGAACGTCCGCATCTCCTCAAGGAACTCTAGGGTTTCTAGCCAAGCATTCACAAACATATATAACTTTTATACGTGTTTCATTTTTCTTCACAAAGGAGCTCTATGGAAACTGTTCCCAAAGAATAAGTTAACCCTATGGTTGAGGATGATCTCAAAGGATGTGATTCTTGTGAAGAGTTTATACTGAAGAAGATGCTTGAAAGAAAAGAGTATAACTCTTGGATTGGAGAATCTGTCAAGGATCTGATTCGTGTTCAGAATGAAGTTAAGAACGAACTGGCTAACCTTCAATTGCAGATAAACCAGCTTATTGATGGACAGGGTAAAATCCTTGGTACTCAGAATATCATGATCATAAATCAGAAGAAATTTATCCTTGATAGTGCAAAGGCTCGTCATTTTGCTCGCACTGTTGATCGGAAAGTTAATGTTCTGACTTACGAACATGGTGTGTCTACTGTCAACATGATCAAAGATATCAGTGACTCATACTTTGATGGACCATTTCAGAGGTATGAAATTATCAAGAAAACTGAGGATACTTTCAGATACCTAGTACGTCTTCTTTTTGGATTAGTTGGAAGAATAACTAGTGCTTTGAATAGCGAAGATTGTGACTACACATAGATATTTTTGTTTTCATCTTCTTATGTTATTTTTTAGGTTTATTGGTTTTAAATTTTAAAAATATTTGGAGGATGATATTATTGCAGTATTAATCTGTTTTGAAGTATTGCAATATTTTTATGGGATATGTATTGTTTGCGTCCGTGAACTTGAAGGTCCCATATTGTGTCAAAAGTAAAGTCGTTCATAAATTGATATTTGTATTGATGAAAGGACGAATCGACTTTTTACAATTACAAAAGTTATGCCTATGCAGTCATTTATTTGATGGAAAATAGGATGAAATCTTTTGTTTGACAAGGATAAAGTCTATTATGTCGTTATGCAAATAGTGATGGAAAATATAATAGATCCTTGTATGTTATCCACGGTATTGATCTTCATTAATCCATTTTGTTATGTTTTACCGTGAAGGCTCCATTGTGTATCTTATGTTGAGCACCTTACAACTATGTCGATTAATATTGGCCTTGTTGGTTGTTCCATGAGATGCTATATGTTGAGCATTCTTGAACTAGATTAATCATCTTGATTGGTTATTTAGTTATTTGCTCCGAAAGTCTTCTTTTGTCGAGCAAAATCTTTTGACAATTAAATTGATTGCTTCAGTGATTAGTTTGGTTGTGTATTCCAATTAGATTAATTATAGGTTCTCTTGTAATTAATCTAGTTGAGTTTTTCATATATTCCACAAGTTCTTGTGTTGAGTATATGAACAACTGTACTAATCATGTTTTATTGGTTGATGTAGTCGTATATTCCGTAAGGTTTTCCTTATGTTGAGTATTTGAACGATTAAGGTAGTCATCTCCGTGTGGTTATCTTAGTCGTAGCTATGTGAGTTTTCTTATGTTGAGAACAATCAATTAAATTGATCACTTTTGATTTAGTTGCGTATTCCGATTAAATTAATCATGGGTTTACTTGTGATTAATTTGGTTGAGTTTTGGATATAAAAAATCATTTCCATGGTTTTTGGTGTCCAATTAAAAAAAAAATCCTTCTTTTCCTTCGAAATTAAGGTCGCTCTTGTTGTTCTTTCGGGAATGACATCTAATGGGGGAGAGTTATTTTGAACTTGTGCTTAATGGTAATATCTTGCGGGGTGTGCGGCTGTGGAATTTTATAGGGGTTATCTTGTATCTTAAAACTCCTTGATGAATGCATTTAGCTTCGGCTTTATGATTGCATCTAAATTAAGTTGGTATGTATTTTTTCTTTTAGTCTATGAAATGTCTCTTGTGGAAATTTCATTATGATCCCGTTCTTTTACCTTTGCCAATTTTATTGACAAAAAGGGGGAGAATTAATGTAGTTCACACTACAAATACATATGGTTTTCGGATCATTGTGTAAGGGAGAGTGGTTTCCATGATCGAGATGGAGTATTGACTAAGGGGGAGTGATACATATCACCATAGTATTGTTGTTAAAGTCGTGATGCAATCGGACTTTGATGTTACATAATGATACTATGACACTGTATAATAATGATCGAGAAACATTGAAAATTAGACTATGGAATATGAGCCACTAAAGTTTATCTTTTTTGTATTCCATATGTATTAATAGTTTTGTCACTAAAATTTACAAAGGGGGAGATTGTTAGAGCATAGCTCGGTCGACCTCGCATGCGTTGCTATATCAAGCATGTTTCTCAATGTTAGTGATCAAAACTATGAGTCTTGATTTCAAGTCTATTATAGATAAGTCTCGGACTAGGATAGAAAAGTGTAGTTGAGCTCAAGGACTTCATGGAGATTCATCATACAACGACGAAGATCTACTCAAGGAACCGTGGAACTTCATCAATAAAAAGGTATGTGGAGACTTGAACTTATCTATCACTCAAAAGTATATCTATTATATCTCCTACTTCTTATGAGACAAAAAGTCGTATGCTATATAGACCGGATCATACACATTTGACATTTCGAGTTGAGTATTCACTCTTATCTTTTTCTCGAAATCGTGTATTGGTAAAGCGTTTCGCTTTGATCAAGTTTATCTTCACCTAGTGACGAAATCCATGAAAAGTTTCAATTACTTTGAGAATTTCTCTGACTTGAAACGGTATGTGAATAATGACTATATAACGTCCTCTGAGAATGTCTCAATGATTGGAATGAGAGTTTATATTACATAACCATGTATTACTTAATCCGAAGTTTTCGAACTTTGTTGATCGAGAGAGACCGGAGGAATTGGCTTTGCCAAGTCCGCGAACTCAGTTTGAGAACTCTGTCCGCGAACTGACGGAAGTTCTCTTGCCGATAATTTCTGCTGGGATTTTCCAAAAAATCGTTTACGTGTTTAGTCCGCGAACTGGAGGAAGTCTTTTTCCCGAGATTTTCTGCTGAGTTTGGAAAACTCTGCCGGTTGCCTTAAGTCCGCGAACTTGTTTGTGAGCTTAAGTGGTTATGATCTAAAGATGTGCTCTGAACATGAAACTTAAAGTATTAAGGAATGCTTTATGCAAACCGTGGCTATAAATTTCATGAGCCGATTCAATCGAATCGAATCATTTTTGTTTCAATTGTGTCTTGTGTAGTTACATAAGATCTCATAGCAATTGAACAACTCTCCAACTAGTTCGTTTGAGTCAATTGAACTAGTTATGGTGTAGAAGAACTAGGTTAATATGAGTTGCTCATATGGTTAACCTTTTGGGTTACTATGTTGAACCAACATACATGTACACGTTTGGGCATGGTTTCCACAAACCCAGTAAACGTCTACCCAAGTGTGTGTAACAAGCTAAGTTTTCGATCTAACGGTTGAGAAATATTAGCTTGAATCTAAATCAGGTTTTCATCTAACGGTGAATATCGATTGCTTTGTAACTAAGGCAAAACCCTGATTTGAAGGCTATATAAAGGAGACATCTAACATTGTGAAAAACTAATCCCCACACGTCTGTGAGATACTAGTGCGCTCGCTAGAGTCGATTCTCCTTTAACCTTTAGTTTTCTTCTTTAAGACCAGGTTAACGACTTAAAGACTTCATTGGGATTGTGAAGCCAGACCGATACTACTTTTATCGTAGTTGTGTGATCTGATCTTGCATCTTCTATCGTACGAGTAAAATCTATTGATTGACTTGAGATCGTGAGAGTTCTCCGATAGGCAAGATAAATAAGTAACAAACATCTTCGTCTCACTGTTTGTGATTCCTCGACATTACGCTTGTTTAGTCAAGAAGGATTGTTGAGAGGTGATTGATTAATCTAGGCTGTTTTTCGGGAATATAAGACCGGATTATCAATTGGTTCTTGTTCACATTGATTTTATATCTTAAGACGGAACAAAAAACTAGGGTTTTTCTGTGGGAGACAGATTTATCCTTTGATAGACTTTTCTGTGTGAGACAGATTTTTTTATTATCAAGTCTACGATTTTGGGTTGCAGCAACTCTTAGTTGTGGGTGAGATCAGCTAAGGGAATCAAGTGCGCAGTATCCTGCTGAGATCAGAGGCGTAGGAGTACAACTATACCTTGAATTAGTGGGAGACTTATTGGGGTTTAACTATAGTCCAGTCCGAAGTTAGTTTGTAGTAGGATAGTGTCTGTAGCGGCTTAATACAGTGTGTATTCAATCTGGACTAGGTCCCGGGGTTTTTCTGCATTTGTGGTTTTCTCGTTAACAAAACTTCTGGTGTCTGTGTTATTTCTTTTCCGCATTATATTTTATATAATTGAAATAATACAGGTTGTGCGTTAAGATCATCAATTGGAAATCCAACCTTTGGTTGTTGATTGATATTGATTGATCCTTGGATATTGGTCTTTGGTACCATCCAAGTTATTCCTTGTATTTGATAAAGACTCTCTATTGTTTTAGCTTGAGTAAAAATCAAATCAAGAGAGAGATATTAACTCCTTGAGATACTTTAATCTAAATTGAGTCTAACTGTCTAGTTGATTTTCTAGAAAAGTATTTCGGAGTTAGTCCATACAGATTGCTACGCGAAATATTGGGTGGTGTTGTTAGACCCCCGCTTTTTCAAGTTTATAAACAATCACTTTCGGAGAAAGGACTTATAGGTGGAAAAGTTTTAAATTGAGGTATGTTTGGGTACCCTCGTCTCTTCATTGCTTACTACAATGTTTTCTTCTAGGTCGTAGCTGAGTGTGCGAAGTCTAACCGCCCTTCTTGCAAGCAGCGCACCAAAGTGATTCCTTTAGAGATTAGGCTTACTTAGCAGTGATTGGGGATTTGATATGACAAAATGGTATCATATGAGATGCTTATCAATTGTTCCTCTACAAGTTGCTTCTGTGGAAGAGATAGATGGGTTTCTACCGACTAATTTTGTATTTTTATTTACTTAATGTTTTCACTTCACCTGGGTTATAGAGAAATCATCAAGATGCGCTGAAGAAGCTACTGAATAGTGAGCCATTACCTATAGAAGTAAGATGATATAAGCTAAGCTTCTGCAGTTTGGCTGTGTTGTATTCCCAATGGCATTAAACTCCTGAATATTTTTTTAATCTTTTTGGAAGGGTCCGAAGTGGCCAACATTATTTTAATAATTTTTATCTGTTGTATCCTTGTCTACTTCTAGTTACAAGAAGCTTCTTACTGGTCTCTATCTCAGGTTCTTAAATTAGATGAAGATGCACTAGATGAACTCCTAAGTAAATCAAAGACATCAAAGGTAGATACTCTGGATTTCTTTTTATGCTCAAATGTATGACTGTAGTAAGTACATTAGGTTGTTCTCTTTTTTTCTTTTTCTTATCTTTATTTAAAAGTTTGGTTAAGTAGATCTTAGTTGGATCTTTCAGGTCTTTCTCTCTTATTCTTCTGTCATTTTTGCAGTAAATGTAAAAAGCTCTCTATCACGTTCATCACTGAGTGTGCAAAGTCTAGCCGCTCTTCTTGCAAGAAATGCAGCGAGGAAATTCCTACGAAGTCGCTGAGATAAGGCTCAATCGGAAAAGAACGAGGAATGATGTGACAAAATGGTATCATCCCTCTTACTTTCCCACTGATTCGCAGCCTATCATTTATGTAGATGAGATTGATGGATTTTCATCACTTGAAGTTTGTGTTGCTCAAAGGTATGACTGTTTTTTAAGTTCATTTCTAAGTTTTTGTGCATTTTTTCTTTTCAAAGTTTTACATGTTAGCTTTTGGTTTCAGATTGTAGACCAAGAAGCACTGTCGAAGGTAATGGATGTGATCAATTTCCTAAAGAGGTGAGGGCTTAAGCTATAATGTTGATATCTTCTAGTTTTGCGTCATCTTATTAACTTAATTGTTGGTTTTAGTGGGACCTGTTAGAATTTGAGCCAATTGATTTAGTTATTATACTTTATACTTTATGATTTTTCATCCCAGTAAACCAATTTAGCGTGAATATGTTGTGGTTGAAGGGAGCAATGGCCAAAGCTCTAGGGAATTTAAAGTGAAGAATTTTGACTCCAAGTGTTAGTTCTGTAACTTCCTTTATGTCGCGAATCTACTTGAGCTTACATGCCTCTTTTCAATACGAGTCATTACCACTTGTATCCATTTCACTTACCTCCACTCTAGTCTTTTACATTTTCAGTTTGCAATGGTGTTTATCAATAACGGAACTATAATTTGGAGTCTAAAAACCTGTGTTTTCGTGTATGTGCAGGTTCAGGTTGGCATACATAATTCTGTTTAGCTTTCATTCCCGTCTTTGCAAGCTATCTGACCTTAATACTCTTTATATCTGATACTCAATATGCATTTGTCTGTTGTTATATACACTCTATACCTATACACTGGTGAGGAAAAAACTGCTAGTGCTCTAATACATATATGTATCATGCACCTAACTCTTAAGTCGTCACTTTTTAGTTTCTAGTACCCTGCGTATATTGAAGGTGTAGTGGAGTATTGTGGTATGTATGTCATTTTTCATATATTTATCAAGCATGAAATTAAAAGTCATGAACTTTGTCCAATATGGTTTTTAACCTTAAAAATCAAAGCTGCTACAAATAGTTAGAGCTAAACTGGAGCACATTATATCTCAATTGGCTGATGAAATTGCTGAGAAAAGTGTAGCCATAGAAGACCTGGTAGCTAAGTTTGCAGCTCTCCATATCGTCTTCTTTTTTATTCATTTCATCAATTGATGGCTTGGCAATTAACACCATTTACATGCTTAGTGTTTATAGTTGATGAACATGTTTATATTATGATGCTTTTCTGGATTCAAATTAACTATATAGGAGAGTTGTTGTTTGTGTAGTTTGAATGTTTTGAATCTTGTTCTTAAGAACAATTGTAAAATTTCAACGAATATGAAAGAATTGGAAAAAAATCTAGGTAATTGCAGGGGTATTGGGTATATGAAACTGAACTTTGACTAGGTCAGCAAAGTCTGACCTACCATTCTTTTTTCTGCAAATTTAAGCACCAGAACAAGGATATCCTGTCCGGGAAAATTAATGCGTTTATAAGAAAATTCGTAACGGCTCGCAGCAGTTTCGAATCAAAAAAATCTCAACGGCTTACAGCTGTTGCAACCAAGTCGTTGCGACTTGATTTCGCAACAGTTGATTTCTGTTGCTAAATCCGCAATTTGGTGTAGTGGAAGCTGGTTTCTTCTGGTGTTATATTAGGTTTAGTTTGGTTTCACCAATGTTTAAACTAGGATGAACCATTCCCCATTATGTGTGTGTTTCATTGTGTAGATTCATATATGGCTTCGACTATGTTGTTGATATGGAATTCTACGATAACTTATATTGTTATGGTGTTATAACTGGTGTTATTGTTATGGTGCTTGACTTGAATTCTTACATTAAGCAAGTCTCGCCTATGTATGCTTCTTTTACATCTACTTTTTCAAATTTTTTATGAGTGAGCCAAGAGAAGGTGCAATAGTTTGTATGGAATGGAGGAAACAATAAAAATTACTGGTATGTAGTGCTCAGATGAATGATGGTGATATATAGTTATGAAATGTTAGCGCAGCTCGAGTTCAATTAGAAGTTTGTGTTGTTGTTGTTGTACGTGACTGTGGAAGTAGGTGGACTGATGATGACACCATTTAGACTTGATTGTAAAATGAAGTGGAAATTATGGATAATGAAAAATACTATAACCCCCTACTATATGGGTTCAACATATAGAAGCCCAACAAAATGGATCCTTCACTATCAACTCCATTCTTTCATATTTTGATATTTCTAGGCCCAAAACTTTTATTTTCAGGGCTTGATAATAAAGTGGCATTTTCGTAATGTCAAATTTACTCTTTTCAATATATATAAGAGAAAAAACATAAGATCCATTCATTTCTCCATTTTATTTCTTTCTCACTCTCTCAGTTGCAGAGAAAAAACTTTTAAGGTTTTCTCAGATTCATTTTCATCTTCTTCTTTTAGATCTTCTACTGCAACAATGGTGAAGAAGTTTTAGATAAGAAGATTTGTTTGATGCGAATATAACCAAAGAAGATCATCTGCATCTAAAGATTCATCTCTAAAATCAAATCGACCTGCAAACAAGATTCATCTACGTTTATTTTTGTTTCACTGATTTCATTTTTCATTTGCTCTTTTAGATCTAGAAAAACGATGATAAATCATCTGCGTGTTTGTTATTAGAGGGAGAAAATCTGTTTGAAGCGATTACAAATTTTGATGCAATATTTTGAGTTCATACTATTTTTGATGTAGTTATCTTGATTTTGTTATTTTTGTTTGGCGTCTTTGATTTTCTAATATATGCGATTTCAATGTTATGTTCATATAGTTTTGATTTCTCTGGTTATACAAGATAGATCTATGTTTTTTAATCTTATTCAGTTTGTTTTAGTACGGTTTCAGTGAAATTTCACTGGCGTTTCAATTTGATTTTAGTGTGAAAGGAAATCTCATTTCAATTTTGTTTAATTAAAAGCAATCAGATTCAGATTCAATCTGATGATACAGATCTGTGTTGTTGCGTGTTGTAGGTTCTCTCCAATGATATAGAGGAGTCACAAGTTCAAGCGTTGGTACAATCCCTAAACTCCTTCTTCATGGTAACTACTCCTACTACTAATCATCATATTGAACATCATGATTCTCAAACTCTCTCCATGATTTTTTACATTAACATCTATGTTTTGAATCTGATAGTGAAGTTTTTTTTCGTTTAACTTGTTATGTGATAATATACAATATGTGCAACTTACATCTACACACCCAATTTGCATGTGTAACTTGCTTCTACACATCCAATTAGCATGTGTAACTCGCATTTACATATCAATATAACTTCTTCCAGTTTTGAGTCTGTTTTTGCTTTCAATTAACATGCGTAACTTTCGTCTACATACCCAATTTGCATGTGTAACTTGGTTCTACACATCCAATTAGCATGTGTAACTCGCAGTTACATATAAATATAACTTCTTCCAGTTTTGAGTCTGTTTTTTCTTTCAATTAGCATGTCTGTTTTACACTAGTCATATACATGTGTAACTCCTATTTACACTAGTCAAGTGCATGTAAAAATGGTTATACATTGTTGTGTGTATTATTCTTTTTAATCTCATAAAATCTTATTGATTTTTGTTATTCTTCTGGTTGCCAATAACTCAATAAAAATGACTGCTTATTTATGGTATTTTTATAGGATGGTCTCCCTGGAAATGGAGTTGGCGCTGAAATGATGAAATGAGGACTAGGAGGTGGACTTCATAATTGAGTAATTATGTAATTTCATAATGGAGCTGAGGACCAAGTGAAGAAGATTGTTGACACACTAATGATGCTGAAATTGCATCCATAGATTTTGTTGGTGAATGGATGTATTGATAATGTCGTGAGTATGCTATTACATGTGATATTCCTATGGATTAGAAGTATTTAAATGTATTTGGGAATGTTTTTTGTACACAGGTTGTGGTCAGTCCTCCATTTGTGTTCCTTACCTCGGCTAAAAGTTCATTGTATCCTTAGATTCAAGTGGATGCTTGCTGGGTGAAGAAAGAAGGTGCTTTCACTGTTGAAGTTAAGTATGCATGTGTTCAGCCTTTGTGCATTTGATTAATTACTTTGCAAATCTGATCATCATCTCATATTTGATTGAATTTATCCATCTATCCATCGCTACTATCCATATGCATGTGTAACTGGAAGTTATACAAGTCAGATGCATGTGTATCTCTTAATTACACATGATATATGCATGTGTAACTCTCAGTTACACAAGTCAGCTATTGTAAGCTTACAGAATGATATGTCTTTATATAGTTTTTGGTTCATTTATGGTCAGTGTATGATGGAAAATATTGAATGGTGCTGGCAATAATTTTGATTGCTTTATTTGTTTTTGAATTGTTTTTTGTAGTGGATTGATTAGCTACCTCAAACTGCACAGAGCTTGCTCAATAGTATCAGAAGTACAAGGATCAAAGTTTGTGTTTCGATTTTTAAATGCCAGCTGCTTTGGTTTATTTCGTCTGAAACTTATACAAGCAAATTACTAGGACTTGACTGATAGACTAGCTTTGGAAATTAATATCATGAGATATATTGACATATTTAAACTAAACCAAGAATGTTTGTTCATGTGAAACCGATCCATTGAATCTGCAGTTTGATTTGCGGTTTAGATGATAGCCATAAGAAGTTTGAATCATGTTCTTTTGTTATGGATGATAGCCATAAGAAGTTTGAAATTGCTGAGGGCTAGGTAAATTCATTTTTTATATGTGTTATTTTTCTATAAATACAGCAGTTTTGTGGCATGTTTATTATGAATACATGATACACTTGGCCAACTTTATCCATTTTTTTCATACTCAGTTACCCTCTCTTAGTGTATGTATCACTTTTGAAGCTCTTGTTGTACGAATGTTACAGATATGCAAGCATTTTGGTATCGAGGAAGGCAAGAATGGATGAGAACAGTTCTATTATAGGATATGGTGACTCATTTCTAGGATTTTGTTTTGCATATCAAGTGTTTTAACTCGTGTATTGATATCAATGACAATTGATTACTATAACTGATAGAAGGAGAAATTATTGTAAATAAGTATTAAGGTTAATACATGTAACTTTTGTATGTTTCTTTTGATGTGCAGCTGTTATGGCATGTGTAATTGTGGACTACACAAGGAATATGCATGTGTAAATTATCATTACACATGCATATAACTAATGAATACACATCAATATGCATATGTAACTTTTAATTACACATGTCATACGCATCTGTAACTTATGTGTACACATGTGTGATACTGAGTACACATCTATACACAAGTGTAACTTTGCATTACACATGTAATATGAATGTGTAACTTCTCGATACACATGACATATGCATGTGTAACTTTTTCATACGCATCCATATGTTGGTGGTGGTCGGCGATGGTGGTCGGAGGTGGATGGTGGTGGTCGGAGGTGGCTAACGGTGGTGGCCGGAGGTGATTGGTGGTGGTGGTGGTCGGAGGTGGATGGCGATGGTGGTCGCAGGTGGTATGAGGGCGGTGGTCAGAGGTGGTGTTCGGAGGTGGTTTGACGGTGGTGGTCGGAGGTGATTGGCGGCGATGGTGGTCGGAGTGGATTGAAACATCATCACTATATATTCTAATAATATTAGGCGTAAATTTAAATTTTATTTAATTATGGGCATGACAATATGCATAAGAGTATCAACATCTTTTAATATTTCGGGGCCTAAATTTATACTTCTTTTAATTAAGGGCTTGATATTATGGGTAACCCATGGATCAGGCCTTAACCTATTTTGCCGTATGAATATAAGCTTTGAGTAGCCGTAGGAGTTTGTAATTATATATACCATACTAATACCTTTTTTTTTCTTTGTATATACCACTTTTTTCGTCTTGCATGTTCCTTGGATATATATATGATTATATGGCACATGAAAATTATGGACACTTGTTTCAATTATTAATGGTATTACGAGGAAAATAATTTGATGTGTTGGGTTAGCTACATTAAGTAATCATGTGGGTCCAAATTCTAGTTGATCGTGGAAGTGCTTTAAAAGAAAAAAAAAAGTAGTTGCTCTAAAATCAGGTATATGAAAGGTGAAATTTTGAGTAGAATATCTAAATTTGGGTATTTGGATAGTATCTTTTCAATCTTTGGGTATTTAAACCTTATTTATTTTTGTATGTCTTTTTGGCCCAGGAATTCAATTATAAGGGTTAATCAACCAATTTAGGGTTGTCAACTTAACAATTTTTACGGCTGAAACTGCCCAAAATATGTGAGAACAGTGAGCCGTAATTCTGACCTAACACCAATAATCACGGTTTAGGGGGGTATTTATTATATTTTCAAATGGGGCCCATTTGAAATTGCCCTTAGTAGATTGAATAACAATTTGAAAGAAGTCTTATGACAAATCCACATAGTGAGACACTCTGTTAGAAAAAAGAATGCTTCACTAGCTGTTGTACATAAGCTATTAGACAAGAAAATCACTTAATTTGGTATTTGTTGGTGGACGTATAAGCTTGTTGGATACTTGGATGGGTATGTGAGCTTAATATGCAAAATATACAAAGATTTCAGAGACTTTGAACCGAAAACGTGTCGTTCAAAAATTAGAACAAATATATATGAATGGAGGACCACCACTACCACCAAACATGCATTAGACAAGATAGATATAGGATTGACTACTGAGAAGATTATAGATCTTGAAAGACAGGGACTGGATCGGTTAATTTTAACCCCTGGCAGTTTTCAGTTTGTCAAATGAATCAACCACAAGCTTGAATAACCTAACAACTTTTTATTTTATTTGTGTGAACCAGTAAGTAACCTAATAATTTTTAAGACTCGGTTACATGGATACTTATACACAAACCTGTCTATGTTTTAGAGACGGAGGCAGTAATAATTTAGCTAGCTAGGGGGTTTTGATGCGGTCCTTGAGCGTTGATAGTAATGAACAGAACAACCTACTAAGTGGGTTGAGCAAGAAATCTGCAGAATCGTTATCCCAGGAGGTACTTATGGCTCGTTTCTAGATTTCTTTTGACCGGCACATCCTACACGAAACAAGTCAGAGCATGATATTTTAGTCTAGGACCATCCAGTCCCTGTGTGTCTGTCTGACTGACCCAGTGACCATAATGGCAAGTAGTAGCCAATGATCGGTCCTTCACCAAAGCTGGATATCATCATTTATATATGCTGCTATTTACGACCATTGCCTTTCACGTGCCCAACAGCACAGCAAATCAAGGTTGTGAAAAAAAACAAAAATATCCAACAACTCTTTAACCACTTAATTTGGACAAGTAAGTACAGTAAGTACACTTAACCAATCATCTCTGTATACTCTTTGTTCATGAATCGTGCAACCGTACAGCTGTTTAGCTGATTCAATTAAATTATCTTAGTCTGCATTAATCTATCTCGATCACATTCATATATAGTGAACAGAATAACAGTCTGAAAACTCTAAAGTAAACTCTCTGGTCTGGTATGGTCTAGTAATAGTAGATGCATATATCAATGCAAGCCGAAAGCTGTCCGTCTTACTATTATACTATATATATATATCTCCATTCTCAAATCTTTAGCTTAGCTAGGGATTGCATATTGTCTAATGACTTTTATCCTCTCATTCAGACAAGATCATGGTAATGGGAATAAGCTTAAACAAGATCTTACTTAGTAATTGATGCATGCACATAGTTTAAAACTGGCCATGTGGTTGTACTTGGGAAATTCAATGTACGGAAATAAGGCTGAATGTTCAAGAACTAATTTTATTTATTTTAGCCAGGCATGTAAATTCAATTTAAGAAAAACTTGGAATAATTACAAGGCGCGTAAGTTTGATTTGATATTACCCATGGGCCAAAAGTCGAAATCAACAATACTTATTTCGTGTATGAATGGTCTTCGTTATTGAATTCTTCCTCCAACTCTTATTTATTCATTCAAGGGATAATTTTCAATGAAAACCTTATTGCAAGGCATGCTTTAGAAAGAATACAAAGTGGAAAATAGTATAATTTTCTAAAATTTTCAAAGCTAGTTTGACTTAATTCATTTTCCTTGTTTTCATTTAAAGCATTAGCATTAGAATCCCGGTATTATATAAACAACCCCAGAAGGGTTAAGCCTCTACACACACCATTCTCTCTCTCTCTCTCTCTCCCTCTATCTCTCTAGCTAGTTTTTGTGTACACTAAGCATCTCAGTTTAAGCTTATTAAAGATTGATTTAAGTAATACACAGAAATGACAGATGTGTTGAGTGAAGAACAGACTTTAGAGTTTCAAGAAGCTTTTTGCTTATTTGACAAAGATGGAGATGGTATGTGCAAATACATATGTGTGTGTTCTTCTAAGTCTTTCAACCAAATTTAAATTTTTGTTTTTTGTAATCTTCTTTTTAGAGATGGGTTTTGATAACTGATTATTGCACTGCAGGTTGCATTACAATCGAAGAGCTTGCGACGGTAATCCGATCAATGGATCAAAATCCAACAGATGAAGAGCTGCAAGAAATGATGAGAGAAGTAGATGTTAACGGGAATGGAACCATTGAATTCGTAGAGTTCTTAAATATCATGGCAAGAAAAATGAAGGTCAGTTATGTTTTTCTTAACCTTACTCAACAGTACACTTAAAATTCAATTAGTTAAAGAGATATTTAGATAAATATGATTAATACTTGATCAATTATAAATGACAGGAAGCTGATGCTGAGGATGAGCTGAAAGAAGCCTTCAAAGTATTTGATAAAGACCAAAATGGTTATATTTCTGCTAATGAGGTTAGTCATATATGTTCAATGGCCGATAGTGGTAGCCGTTGTGGTGCATCTAAATTTTTTCCATTTGGCACTACGACTCCCTTAAATTTTTATGTTGATTATAATTTGCTCCTTTTTATGTTTTTTCTATATGAATGCAGCTAAGGCATGTCATGATCAATCTTGGAGAAAAACTAACGGATGAAGAACTGGAACAAATGATTAAGGAAGCTGATTTGGATGGTGATGGTCAAGTCAATTATGATGAATTTGCAAGAATGATGATAGCCGTTTGATTAAACATTTGGTCAAACTATATATTAATGTCTGATTAAAGAAAATTATTATATCACCATATTTTTGTTTGAACATTTCTTATTTTTGTATGAATTTTCTTCTTAGCTTCTTTCTATTTGATATTTAGTGAGCTGGTATCATTGACTTATCATAGTTGTTGGTTACTCAAAATCACTTTACCTATTTTTGAAACTTTATTTCAATACAAAGGACCAATATTTATTTCAACAGGCAGCGTGTTCGGAAATTTTGTTTGTTAGACCGAGTTACATTCACATTAAACTCTCACATGTACGATGTGATGCAACTATTTCTCTATTTAATCCGATAAAGATATGTTTTTATGATGTTACACCGTATCGTCTGAGACACACATACACCTGTGTTTCAAGTGATTCTAAACTGCCTCCTTTATTATCGGTTTTAATGCAAAAGGACATCACTAGGGTTTTACAGTGTTTACAAGCACGGTAATCTTCCCTAATCATATTTAGCTTTTCAGCTGGAATGTTATTTAGAAAAACAAAAGCGGAGTGTCATTCATAAAAAGAAAAGAGAATTTATATTTTCTAGCAGATCTCCGTTATATAACATATCATTGCATTGCAAGTTTTCTTCACATTTGTAAGAGCATTGCTCGGTTAAACTCATGAGTTCCTGGTATAATGGTATGTCAAGTATGGAACTATCAAATATAGGTGCCAAAACCATATACATAACTTGTACTACTAGAGTCAACTTCGGAATATCCAATTACCCCTGAAGGTTGAAGACATGAAGACCAAAGAATACACAAAGATATTTTACTTCAACAACGGTTAGCAGATGAAGATTGATTTTGTTCCTATGATTATCTCCCTCTTTATCTTAATTCTATTTATTGGCGAATAAAATTTTGACTTTAGTGTGAGAGACTTGACCATTATTGATTGGTCAAAGTGCCGAAGAATGCGTCCTGCAGTACTCGACAAAGGTTTCAGAATATGGTTTCAAACTAAAGGCCAAAGGGTTGGGTTTTGTTCCTCTATGTATAGTTTTCGAAAACTAAAACATAGGTATTTTCGCTTTTTTCTATGGAAGTTTCAAAAATTGGAATTTGGAGTATTTTCAATCTTATATGTTAAGGTTTTGGAAACTACTTCTTTTTGTTTTTGAGCCTGCGGCTTAAAGTTCATTCCTCTATGCTGAGGTTTCAGACACTATTTCTTGTTGGTTTCGGAAACTGTATTATTGGACGCAACTGTTTTTAGTTTTCAGAATCATTATATCTGAGTGATTTGAAAACTACGGTCAAAAAGTGACCAACGGTTACTTTTGTCATGTTTCAATTATTTCCATCTGCATCCAAGGAAAATTTTTAAACCATATTTGACGATTTTAGACACGTTAGAAAAGGATCCGATCATTTCCACTTAAGGTATATTTTGTCTTGTTATTGCAAGCAAGGTATTGAAATCATGACTCCTGACGATCGAATCTTATGTTGAATTGCGATTCGAAGATTCATGGTAAAATTGTAAAACTGTTTATTTTCAGCTGGAATGTTATTTAGAAAAACGAAAGTGGAGTGTCATTCATAAAAGAAAAGCGAATTTATATTTTCTAGTAGATCTCCGTTATATAATTTATCATTATATTACAAGTCTTCTTCTCATATGTTAGAGCATTGCTTAGTTGAGCTCATGAGTGCTGGTATAATGGTATGTCAAGTATGGAACTATCAAATATAGATGCCAAAACCATATACATAACTTGTACTACTAGAGTCAACTTCGGAATATCCAATTACCCTTGAAGGTTGAAGACATGAAGACTGAAAAATACACAAAGATATTTTACTTCAACAACGGTTAGTAGATGAAGATTTATTTTGTTCCTATGATTATCTCCCTCTTTATCCTAATTCTATTTATTGGCGAATAAAATCTTTCCTTTAGTATGACAGACTTGACCATTAATGATTGGTCAGAGTGCCGAAAGAATAAGCCAATAAAATTGCGTCCTGCAGTACTCGACAAAGGTTTCGGAATATGGTTTCAAAAATTAAAGTCCAAAGGGTTGGGTTTTGTTCCTCTATGTATAGGTTTCGAAAACTAAAACATAAAGGTATTTTCATTCTTTTCAATGGAAGTTTAAAAAATTGAAACTTGGAGTATTTTCAATCTTATCTGCTAAGGTTTTGGAAACTACTTCTTTTTGTTTTTGAGACCAAGGCTTAAAGTTCATTCCTCTATGCTGAGGTTTCAGACACTATTTTTTGTTGGTTTCGGAAATTGTATTATTGGACACAACTGTTTTTAGTTTTCAGAACCATTATATCTGAGTGATTCGAAAACTACGGCCAAAAAGTGACCAACAGTTACTTTTGTCATGTTTCAATTATTTCCATCTGCATCCAAGACAAATTTTTATACACAATTTTTAAACCATATTTGGATATTTTAGATACGTTAGAAAGGGATCCCATCATTTCCACTTAAGGTATATTTTATCTTGTTATTGCAAGCAAGATATTGAAATCATGACTCGTGACGATCGAATCGTAAGTTGAATCGCGATTCGAAGATTCATGGTAAAATTATAAAATAGTTTATTTTAACTTGTATCAATGTTTGTAGATTTAAAGAAATGTAATGTTGGCCTTAAATATAGTGATAAACATCTAAAATTTACAAACAATCATTATTGTCAGTTTGTTGCCTTTTCGAATAACCTTGAGGTCCCAAGGTCGAAATTTCCATTAATAATTTTTATGTAATAATAAAATTTCATTCAAAAGTTCAAGGAATCGGGTTGACTTGGTCAAGAATCGGAAATTGATCGTTGACTAACACGAGCCAGTAGAAAAAACGAGTCAATCTTGCGATCCGACTCGATTTTTGATTTGCAGATATGACTCGTACGAGTCCAAAAACACTGATTACAAGTATGTAATTTAGGTAAGTTAGTGTCAACTAACGAGGGTTATTTAATATCGAAGTAAAAACTTTATCAAACTTGAAAGTATTAATGTTTGAGATTGAATGTCGAAATACTTAGTGTAAGCATTCATGGGCCAGCTATATCTGCCATATACCATAATTATTGGTAGTCTTATTTAGTGAAAATGCATCATATGCAATAAGTAGCTTTATATGGTGGTAAATATAGTGAAGATCTTGTGTAGTAGTTGCACATAAGGTCTGTCTGAAAGACTTCGCCAGGATCAAGAAGCATAGGGAATATCTCTACTTCAGGAAGAAGATAAACTTATATCTAGGTCGCATATCAACATTGTTCACCCGAAACCTAGATCAATAGGAACTTTGTAGAAGTGACTAGTTATTGTTTATTTTAACGTCATTTTCATTTGATATAAGGTCACTCAAGAACTTTCAGAAAGTTGATCGAACATGAAGAACAACTATCTTTGACAGTCTAATCATATCTAGTATCTGAAAATTTATTGGAAGGATTCTACAAGATATCTTTGGTACTGTTTCAGATTAGGAACCAAGGAGTCAACTCATTGAACATAAAAAACTTGTCTTTATAAGTTTCATGTTCCCGGGATTTACGTTTAGTTTTGATCGCAAAGGTGGAGATGATGGGTTGATTTTAGGGAAAGGAAGTAGAAAATGTTGAAAATCACTGTGTGATGAACTTTGCTGTGTGGAATTGTTGAACTATAATATGAAGGTTATACTTGTTAATGGAAATCTGATTATGATCTGCCTTTTTTTTATAGATGAAATCGTCTATTTATAGTTGTCGTCAACACACTGATCCCTCGTAAGAAGCGGGTAGTTATGAGTGATTTGAGAAATAAAGGTTGTGGGGGTAGTGGTGAAATTCTGTCCATCACGTCTTGGAAGCTTCTAGAAGTGTATGACCACTAATCCCTCATTATTTTAACCATCTATTACCGTTCCCATGACTTGTTATCTTCTCATCATGGGTGTGTTTCCATACCTCAAGTTGTTGTAAACCTCCACACTAGTACCGCAATGAGAATCCTCCGTGTGACTATTTGATGTCCCGTAGAAAAATAGTGAAGTCATTGACTACTACTATTTTGGTTAAGTCAGGACAATAACCTGCTAAATTTGCGAGACAAGTTGCTTAGTTCACTAAGTGGTTAAGTAGAAGGATCGATGCCAAGTAAGACAGTGTCGATAAATCTAGAGATAAATTATATTATTACGACTATAACTCAGATGATGCCATGATTGTCTGAACAAGGTAATTCTCAATGATGAGATAAATGGACAAATGTTATATATTTGATGAATATTATCTAAGAGATTCATCTGTAAAGCATTTGTGGATCAGGGCGTCGAGGAGGTAGCTTTAACTCAAAATGTGCATGAGCACTAGGTAAGGTAAAGCAATATAATATAGCATTGGCAATAGTCTAGCGTTGTGAAGAATATTGGCATTGGAAATATGATAGCGCCATATGCATTTGGTGTTGGTACTGGAAAAGGCAGTGCCAAAGGATTTTAATGTTGGCGCTCGCAAGGGCCAACTCCATAGGCCTTGGTGTTGGCGTTGGAAAATAAGATCACTGAAGCATTAGATGTTGGCGCTAGCAAAGGATAGCACCATAAGCATTGTATTGCAAGTACCATAGGTCGGCGTCGTAAGGCATTGTGTTAGCGTTTTCAAGGGTCATCGTCATAAGGCATTGAGTTGGCACTGGCAAAGGCCTGTGCATTAAGGCAATGGTGTTGGGGCTAACAAGCTCCAGCGATGTAAGGCGTTGGTTCCATGATGTACCAACACTAGCAGTCCTATGTTTATATCAAACTTAGTTCAGTTGTGCGAGACATGCATTTTATTCAGTTCGTAGAATTCAGCTGAGAATACTATGATAAAATCAATCAATATTCTAATACTGAAGATTGATGTGGATCTTGTGAGTACAACAGTAAATTGATGTTATCCAATTAATAATTTGAACAAGGTATGTACACAGAATGAAAAGGAATTTAGCCATGAAAATTAGAATCAATATTCTAATTATCTATGATAAAGTTCCAACAGAATAATATACGTTAGTTGTATCCTACAACTTATTGTATATAGGTACGAAGTATAGTTTTCTATACTTTCGATGATTTCTGCATACTGCTAATGATATACTTGTTACTACTTAGTATTGAACTTTAAATAGTTATATATCTCAATATTTTGGTTTCATGCTTTAAATACATGTTTTTAGCAATTTCGAAACTTGCTATTCAGATGTGTATTCATAATCGATTTCAGAACCAATTCTGGATCATGTTCTAGATTTGAAAAAGCGGGGGTACAATAACCACACCCAACTATTCGATTAGAAATCTGTATGGACAAACTCTAATATACTTTCTAGAGAATGAACTAGACAGTCAGACTCAATCTAGATAAAAGTATATCAAAAAGCTTATATCTCAATCTCTCGATTTGATCTTTACTCAAGCAAATAGAAATCTGCGAGTCTTTATCAAAGAGAGATAACTTGGATGGTACCAAAGACCAATATCCAAGTGTCAATCAATTTAAATCAACAACCAAAAGGTCGGATATTCTAATTGATTGAACAACGCACAACCTGTGATATTTCAATTATATAAACAAATATAATGCGGAATAGAAATAACACAGACACCAGAATTTTGTTAACGAGGAAACCGCAAATGCAGAAAAACCCCGGGACCTAGTCCAGATTGAATGTACACTGTATTAAGCCTCTACAGACACTCTACTCCAAATTAGCTTCGGTCTGGACTATAGTTGAACCCCAATCAATCACACACTGATCCAAGGTACAGTTATGCTCCTACGCCTCTGATCCCAGCAGGATGCTACGTACTTAATTCCCTTAGCTGATCTCACCCATAACTAAGAGTTGCTACGACCCAAAGTCGAAGACTTTAATAAACAAATCTATATCATACAGAAAAGTCTACGGTAATAGATAAATCCGTCTCCCACGAATATACCTACGAGTTTTGTTCCGTCTTTTGATAAATCAAGGTGAACAAGAACCAATCAATAAACCAGTCTTATATTCCCGAAGAACAGCCTAGTATTATTGATCACCTCAAATATTCTTAATCGACGCAGCGAAAAAGATATCGTAGAATCACAAACGATGAGACGAAGTGTTTGTGATTACTTTTCTATCTGGCCTATCGGAGATATAAAATCTCAAGCCAGTTATTTCAATTGTACTCGTATGATAGAAACAACAAGATCAGATCACACAACTACAAGAAAAGTAGTATAGGTCTGGCTTCACAATCTCAATGAAGTCTTTAAGTCGTTAACCTAGTTTAGAAGAAGAAACCAAAGGTTAAAGGAGAATCGACTCTAGCTATGCAATTAGTATCACACGTAAGGTGTGGGGATTAGGTTTCCCAGTTGCTGGAGTTCTCTCTTATATAGTTTTCAAATCAGGGTTTGCAATCAATGATAGCTTGGTAACAAAGCTTTCAATATTCACCGTTAGATGAAAACCTGATTAGATTCAAGCTAATATTTCTCAACCGTTGGATCGAAAACTTAGCTTGTTACACATAAATGAAATGTCCAATTTTGGGTTTACGAACCGTTTTAGATTCATATCAACCATATTCTTCTTCACCATAACTAGTTCAAATGACTCAAATGAACTAGTTAGAGAGTTGTTCAATTGCTTAGATCTTATGTAACTACATAAGACACAATCGAGGCAAAAACGGTTTGATTCACTCGAATCGGTTCATGAACTTTATAGCCACGATTTGCAAAGGCATTCCTTAGTTTAAATAAACATGAGTTCAATAACAACCGGTTTTAGATATAACTTGCTCAAGTTCGCGGACTGGATTCGCGGGCTTAAGCTCATGGAAGGAGTTCACAAACTCCAGCAGAAATTCTCGGGTTGAGAACTTCCTCCAGTTCGCGGACTTGGCTCACGCCACTTCCATTTCTCTTGATCAACAAAGTTCGCAAACTTTGGTTCAAGGAATAAGGACTTATACATATATGTGTTTCCACAACAATGCTTATATCCTACCAATGGTTATGTAATATAAACTCTCATTTCAATCATTGAAACATTCTCAGGGGACGGATATAGCCGTTATTCACAGACCATTTTTCGTCAGAGCAATTTTCAAAGTGATTGAAACATAACATGACTTTCGTCACTAGGTAAAGATGAATTCGGCTAAAGAGAAAGCTTACCAACACATATTTCGAGAAATAGATAGGCTAGATAAACTCGGCTCGAAATAGCAAATGTGCATAATGAAAGTCTATATATCAAAACGACTTTTGTCTCAAGAGTAGGAGATAAAATAGATAGACTTTTGAGTGACAGATAAGTTCAAGTCTTCACATACCTTTTAGTCGATGAAGATCCACCAGTTCCTTGAGTAGTCCTTCGTCTTGTATGATGATTTCCATGGAGTTCTTGAGCTCAACTACACTTTCTATCCTAGTCCGAGACCTTTAGCTATGTAGGCTAGAAATCAAGACTTATAGTTTTGATCACTAACATTTACAAACATGCTTGAGATAGCAACGGACGCGAGTTCGACCGAGCAATGCTCTAACAAGATTCAGTTCTGATTTGTATTAATTTTATTTTTCTGTTTTATCGTTCTTAATTAACAGATTTCTATGTTTGTGCAAGTTGAGTATGAAAGTTTGGATGCCATGAAATATGGAACACAAGTATATAATATTTATCTATTAGTGTTCATATTCATTTTTTTTTTATACTCATGGATAGATGTTACTTCCATCCAAAGATATTTTCATCTAGATTACTTCATGTTGACATCCTGTTTTCATCTTGATTATCTCAAGTATGTAACTGCGGAAAGCTAGTGATAACATATTAAAGGTATGGTTGTCATTTGTTAATTTTGAAGATTAATATTTGGTATTGATTTTATTTTCTATACTTAGCATTTGTATTTGTGTGCTTTCTTTGCCAGAAGGTTGCACATAACTAGTTCACTTTCTTACATGGATTTGCAACTAGCTAAATATGATAGTAATCCTAGTGAGATATATATCTCAAGTATTAATATGAAATACATTTTGGACATAATTTATGAACAACAATACATTTATCTAATTATCTTTATTACAAATAAGAACTTTGTGTTAATATAATCCACGAATACCAAGATAATACTATTTTCGGAAATGATCATTTATGAATATCTTTAATTCCGAGAATGATATATTTTGTTACAAAACAAGCCTTGGTATTGACCCTATAAATAGTGGAATCTTGTATTCTTACAAACTTATCCCATAAGACACCAAGTTGTGCAGAAGTTATTTAGAGTGTCAGTAGCCGTGATTAAGTTCCAGGCGAAACTCGATGAATTTGTTTAAAACTTTCTTTAGGATTAAGAAGCGCTTAAAATACCGCTGGTGGAAAACTAGATTATTATTTAATTTTATTTGATTATAGTTGTGACTAACATGAAACATCTTCTAGATAGGTTCTGGTTTATTCTATGATCTTTCTCTTTTGAAATAAGGACAATCAAGTACTTTGAAAATTTGAATATAAAGATTCAAGTAATTTAGAATCTGTGGATAGATTTATTGATTTTCCAACGTTAATAGACTTTGTTATGTATGGCAATGGACAGAGGAATCAATTTATTTTGCAGATGTTACATTGAATATTTTGAGGATTGAAGACTTTGATGCAGAGATATTGGTTTGACAATCTTCTTGACTTGATTGACTGGGACGTACCAAGGAGTTTACACTGTGACGGAATATCCTTGTTGATCAACAAGTGGTTTATCCTTGATAAACATAAACCTTGTCGTAACAAGTAGTTCACTTTTGTAAATTTTATCTACTTTCTAATCATTACATTGATTGAAATTATCAATGAGTTTTAGATATGATAGTATCTTGTGGATTCAGGTATTTCAAATCTTAAGCCGAAGAACATTGACTTGAAGTATTTATCACTTTCATCTTTGTGTAATTTGACCATGTTAGATACTTTCATCAGTTTTACGTTTACTAATTTGACATCCTAAATGAAATCTTAGTCATCCGGTTGGAGTCTGGGTAGTTATAGTCATTACTTGTTAGAGCATAGATCGGTCAACCTCGCATGCGTTGCTATTTCAAGCATGCTTGTCAGTGATCAAAACTATAAGTCTTGATTTCTAGCCTACATAGCTAAGTCTCGGACTAGGATAGAATAGTGTAGTTGAGCTCAAGGACTCATGGAGATTCATCATACAACGACGAAGATCTATACAAGGAACCGTGGAACTTCATCAACAAAAAGGTATGTGGAGACTTGAACTTATCTATCACTCAAAGCATATATCTTCTATCTCCTACTTCTTATGAGACAAAATTCGTATGCTATATAGACTAGATCATACACATTTGACATTTCGAGCTGCGCATTCATTGCTTATCTTTTATCTCGAAATCGTGTATTGGTAAAGCATTTCACTTTGATCAAGTTTATCTTCACCTAGTGACGAAAGTCATGAAAAGTTTCAATCACTTTAAGAATTGCTCTGACGTGAATCGGTCTGTGAATAACGGCTACATAGCATCCTCTGAGAATTTCTCAATGATTGAAATGAGAGTTTAGATTACATAACCATGTATTCCTTGAAACGAAGTTTTCGAACTTTGTTGATCAAGAGAAATCAGGAGGATTGTGGAATTGGCTTGCCAAATCCGCGAACCTAGTTCGCAGACTCAGTCCGCGAACTGTCGGAAGTTCTCGACCGAGAATTTCTGCTGGGATTTTCCAAATACTCGTTTGTGTGCTTAGTCCGCGAACTAGCGGAAGTTCTTTTTTCCGAGAATTTCTGCTGAGTTTGGAAAACTCAACCGATTAACTTAAGTCCGCGAACTTAAGAGGCTATGATCTAAATATGTGCTCTGAACATGAAACATTAAATTACTAAGGAATGCTTTATGCAAACCATGGCTATAATGTTCATGAGACGATTCAATCGAATGGAATCATCTTTGCTTCAATTGTGTCTTGTGTAGTTACATAAGATCTCATAGAAATTGAACAACTCTGTAACTAGTTCATTTGAGCCAATTGAACTAGTTATGGTGAAGAAGAACAAGGTTAATATGAAATGCTCATATGGTTAACCTTTTGGGTTACTATGTTGAACCAACATACACGTACACGTTTGGGAATGGTTTTCACGAACCTAGTAAACGTCTACCCAAGTGTGTGTGACAAGCTAAGTTTTCGATCTAACGGTTGAGAAATATTATCTTGAATCTAAATCAGGTTTTCATCTAACGGTGAATATGGATTGCTTTATAACTAAGGCAAAATCCTGATTTGAAGGCTATATAAAGGAGACATCTAGCATTGTGCAAAACTAATCCCCACACGTTTGTGTGATACTAGTGCGCCCGCTAGAGTCGATCTCCATTAACCATTGATTTTCTTCTCTAAAATCAGGTTAACGACTTAAAGGCTTCATTGGGATTGTGAAGCCAGACCGATACTACTTTATCGTAGTTGTGTGATCTGATCTTGCATCTTCTATCGTACGAGTACAATAGATTGATTGGCTTGAGATCGTGAGAGTTCTCCGATAGGAAAGATAAAGAAGTCAGAAACATCTTCGTCTCACTATTTGTGATTCCTCGACAATCCGCTTGTGTAGTCAGGAAGGATTGCAGAGAGGTGATTGATTAATCTAGGTTGTTCTTCGGGAATATAAGACCGGATTATCAATTGATTCATGTTACCTTCATATTATATTTAAAGACGGAACAAAACCTATGGTTTATCTGTGAGAGACAGATTTATCCTTTTATAGACTTTTTTATGTGAGACAGATCTGTTTATTATCAAGTCTGTGATTTTGGGTTACAACAACTCTTGGTTGTGGGTGAGATCAGCTAAGGGAATCAAGTGTGCAGTATCCTGCTGGGATCGGAGGCGTAGGAGTACAACTTTACCTTGTATCGGTGGGAGATTGATAGGGGTTCAACTATAGTCCAGTCTGAAGTTAGTTTGCAGTAGACTAGTGTCTGTAGCGGCTTAATACAATGTGTATTCAATCTGGACTAGGTCCCGGGGTTTTTCTGCATTTGCGGTTTCCTCGTTAACAAAATTTCTGGTGTATGTGTTTATTCTTTTCCGCATTATATTTTATATAATTGAAATAATACAGGTTGTGCGTTCGTGATCATCAATTGGAAATCTAACCTTTGTTTGTTGATTTATATTGATTGATCCTTGGACATTGGTCTTTGGTACCGTCCAAGTATTCCTTGTATTTGATAAAGACTCGCTATTGTTTTTTAGCCTGTGTAAAAATCAAATCAAGAGAGAGATATTAACTCCTTGGGATACTTTTATCTAGATTGAGTCTGACTGTCTAGTTGATTCTCTAACAAAGTATTTCGGAATTAGTCCATACAAATTGCTAATCGAAATATTGGGTGGTGTTGTTAGACCCCCGTTTTTTCAATTGGTATCAGAGCAGGCAAACACGTTTAAGACCTAACAAGTCCGTGTTTGTAGCGATCTGACTCTATGGACAGAGGTGTTATCTCTATTAACGTACCACCAGTCTTCGATGGCTCAAATTACTTATGGTGGAAAATTGTTATGCGAGATTTTCTTCAATCGCGTGATTTTCAATCATGGTTATATGTGGTGAATGGTTATGATTCGCCTGTTGTTGCAGCTGGAGATGAAACTGTTTCCAAGAATATTGGTGAATATAATGCTGCCGAGATTCTTGCCGCAAAGCAGAATTATGAAGGGTTAAATGTTATCATACATGCCATTGCCCCAAGTCTTCAAAACCATGTGTCTAATTGCACTAGGTCTAAAGATGCTTGAGATATCTTAGAAACCGTATTTGAAGGAAACTCCAGTGAAAAGGAAGCTAGGCTTCAAACCTTAATTCTGATTGGGAGAACCTTCGTATGGCAGATGAAGAAACATTTGATGAGTTTAATCACAAAGTGACTGAAATTTTTAATGCATCTTTTGCATTGGGTAAGACTATTCCTGAAAAGGACATTGTGATGAAAATTCTCAGATCGTTGCCATCTAGATACGAGTCTAATAAGCATGCCATCGTTGAGGGGAATAACCTCAATAATCTTTCCATAAAAACCTTGGTTGGGAAGCTTAAGATCTTTGACCATGAGCATACATCCAAAGTCAGTAAGGATGTTGCCTTTAAAGCACAGAAGAGCACTAAATTACTTACCAAAGGTAAAAGTGTTCATGTCTCTGAGGATGATCAGTCTGAGAATGATTTTTCAGATGAAGACCTTGACAAGTCGGTCTCCTTGATCACAAGACAGTTTAGGGATCTTCTGTTGAAGAAAAGTAAACGGTTTTCAAGAGACAAACCTAGGTCATCAGACAAACCTCACGGTCGCGTACCTCCTAAAAATAGGGATGCTGACGAGGCTGATGACGAGGACATTCCTCAGTGCTTTAAGTGTAAAGGTTTTGGCCATTTTGCTAACGAATGCCCAAATCGTAGAAAATACACTGGGAACAAAGGTCTAGTTGTAACACTTGATGAAATGTCTGAAACCTATGATTCCGATGAAGATAGGAAATCAAGTGTAGGGATCCTTGGTGAAAACATCGATTTTGATACTTGTAGCAATACATATATCAACCTCAATGGGTTCGTAGAAGAAGGAAACCCAATCAAGCTGGAAGATTCTCTAACTGGAAACCCTGTCAGTAATGTTTCAGGATCTACTGTATGTCTAGCTGCTTGCACATCTCAGATGCCTGAATACTATCCAAGTTTGACGTGCTCGTTTTGTTCGATGAAGGGACACGAACTATCAAGGTGTTACAAGTACAAGCACCAAATAAGGCACGCCAGCAAACTTCAACGAAGAACATATCGATTAGCAAGGAAGTTGAAACTTTCTCAGAAGACCGCCGAGGTATGTAGGATCTTATCTTCATCTAAGAAGTTGGTTTCCAGGGATAGAGTAAGACCATTTGAAAAGAAAGTATGGTCGAATCGTTTTGATAGACAGAAGTCTGAAGATTCATCCCTTGAGGAAAAATATGGACAAATCGTTGTTTATCGCAACACAACTTGATTGTGTTGTTGGGAAAATCTTGTCTCATGTGCCTGATCGAAAAGAGACAAGATTGAGTGTTGATTCAGGCTTCAGTAAAGTTTTTCCTTCTTTTCTTAGATTTGTTATTTTCTGTCTATCAAATAAAATAAAGGGTTATTATCGACAATTCTACTCTTTATAGGGTTTTAGAGTTGGGCGTATACGAACCTGTCAATAGGTTCCGAACCCTACATTCCTTTTTCCTTTTTGACATCCTAATAAGATTGCTTGTTGAGTTAGGTGATTCAATCACACAAATCCAGTTATTTATAATTGTTCTCAAAGCACCATGTCAGATGGAAAGGATGTCAACATGATTGTTAAATCTTCAATCAAGGAAAAAGAAAAATCTCCTGTTTCTAAGTCCTTGAAAAGAAAAAGAAGGAATACAAGAAATCCCAGGGCTGTGCCTTCTAACTCTCAGAATTTTTTCGATGTTCTTGATGAGTTGAAGGAAGTAAGAAAGAAGATTCGTGAAATAAAGGCTTTTGTGTCAAAGACCTTAGAAATTCAGAGAGCCTTGGTACGACATAATCAGCCGAGACAGTCAGTTGACATAAACTCCTATCTTCGTGAACCATATGTTCCAATGGCTATTGACAACAAGGAGTTTGGGAATGATGCTGAATTTCTCAAAGGCATTGTCACCTAGGATGTCTTCTTTTTGGTTTAGTTGGAAGAATAACTAGTGCTTTGAATAGCGATGATTGTGACTACACATAGCTATTTTTGTTTTCATATTCTTATGTTATTTTTTAGGTTTATTAGTTTTAAATTCTAAAAATATTTGGAGGATGATGTTTATTGCAGTATTTTAATGGTTTGTGATATTGCAATATTTTTATGGGATATGTATTGTTTGCGTCCGTGAACTTGAAGGTCCCATATTTTGTCAAAAGTAAAGTCGTTCGTGAATCAGTATTCTTATTGATGAAAGGGCGAATGGACTTTTGACATATACAAAAGTTAAGCCTATGTAATCATGTATTTGATGGAAAATAGGATAAAATCTTTTGTTCAACAAGGATAAAGTCTAATATGTTGTTATGATGGAAAATAGAATAGATCCTCGTATGTTATCCACGATACTGATCTTCATTGATCCATCTTATTATGTTTTACCGTGAAGGCTCCATTGTGTGTCTTATGTTGAGCACCTTACAACTAAGTAGATTTACCTTGGCTTTGTTGGTTGTTCCATAAGATGCTATATGTCGAGCATTAGGAACTAAATTAATCAACTAGTTTGGTTATTTAGTTAGTACTCCATAAGTCTTCTTTCTTATGTCGAGTACATGTACGGTTAAAGTTGTCATATTCTATGATGAACTTATTCGGGGTTCCATAAGTTCTCTTATGTTAAGCCCAAAATAATTAAATTGATTACTTCGGTGATTAGTTTGGTTATTTGTATTCCAATTAGATTAATTATAGGTTCTCTTGTAATTAATCTAGTTGAATTTTCATATATTCCACAAGTTCTTGTGTTGAATATATGAAAGGCTACACTATCATGTTCTTTGGTTAATGTAGTCATATATTCCGTAAGGTTTTCCTTATGTTGAGTATTTGAACTGTTAAGTTAGTCATCTCTGTGTGATTGACTTAGTCGTAGCTCCGTGAGTTTACTTATGTTGAGAACTTTCAATTAAATTGATCACTTTTGTGGTTTGATTTAGTTGTGTATTCCAATTGAATTAATCATGGGTTTACTTGTGATTAATTTGGTTGAGCTTTGGATATAGAAAATCATTCCTATGGATTTTGGTGTCCAATAAAAAATCCTTCTTTTATTTCGAAATTTAGGTCGCTCTTGTTGTTCTCTCGGGAATGACATCAAATGCGGGAGAGTTCTTTTGAACTTGTGCTTAATGGTAATATCTTGCGGGGAGTGCGGCTATGGAATTTTATAGGGGTTATCTTGTATCTTAAAACTCCTTAATGAATGTTGTTAGCTTCGGCAATTAGATTGCATCTAAATTAAGTTGGTATGTATTTTTCTTTTAGTCATGAAATGTCTCTTGTGGAAATTTCATTATGATCCCATTCTTGTACCTTTGCCAATTTTATTGACAAAAAGGGGGAGAAATATTGTAGTTCACACTACAAATACATATGGTTTTCGGATCATTGTGTAAGGGAGAGTGATTTCCATGATCGAGATGGAGTATTGACTAAGGGGGAGTGATATATATCACTGTAGTATTATTGTTAAAGTCGTGATACAATTGGACTTTGATGTTATATAATAATACTATGACAATGTATAATAATGATCGAGAATCTCGATTTCTCTCATTGTTATAGCTACGGATCTTCAACAACGATGGTGCTAAACTTACAACCTTTGGGATCATTGGAGTACTTGGAAGGACGAAGATTTCAAGGAACGTTGAAGTTTATACTATGGAATAGGAGCCACTAAAGTTTATCTTTTTTGTATTCCATATGTATTAATAGTTTTGTCACTAAAATTGACAAAGGGGGAGATTGTTAGGGCATAGCTCGGTCAACCTCGCATGCGTTGCTATCTCAAGCATGTTTGTCAATGTTAGTGATCAAAACTATAAGTCTTGATTTTTAGCCTACATAGCTAAGTCTCGGACTAGGATAGAAAAGTGTAGTTGAGCTCAAGGACTTCATGGCGATTCATCATACAAAGACGAAGATCTATACAAGGAACCGTGGAACTTCATCAACAAAAAGGTATGTGGAGACTTGAACTTATCTATCACTCAAAAGTCTATCTCTTCTATCTCCTACTTCTTATGAGACAAAAGTCGTATGCTATATATACTAGATCATACACATTTGACATTTCGAGCTGAGCATTCATTGCTTATCTATTATCTCGAAATCATGTGTTGATAAAGCGTTTCGCTTTGATCAAGTTTATCTTCACCTAGTGACGAAAATCATGAAAAGTTTCAATCACTTTAAGAATTGCTCTGACGTGAATCGGTATGTGAATAATGGCTACATAGCGTCCTCTAAGAATTTCTCAATGATTGAAATGAGAGTTTAGATTACATAACCATGTATTCCTTGAAACGAAGTTTTCGAACTTTGTTGATCAAGAGAAATCGGGAGGATTATGGAATTGGCTTGCCAAGTCCACGAACCTAGTTCGCAGACTCAGTCCGCGAACTGTCGGAATTTCTCGACCGAGAATTTCTGCTGGGATTTTCCAAATGCTCTTTTGTGTGCTTAGTCCGCGAACTGGCGAAAGTTCTCTTTGAGTTTGGAAAACTCAACCGATTAACTTAAGTCCACGAATTTGTTTGTGAACTTAAGAGGTTATGATCTAAAGATGTGCTCTGAACATGAAACATTAAATTACTAAGGAATGCTTTATGCAAATCGTGGCTATAACGTTCATGAGCCGATTCAATCGAATCGAATCATCTTTGCTTCAATTGTGTCTTGTGTAGTTACATAAGATCTCATAACAATTGAACAACTCTGTAACTAGTTTATTTGAGTCAATTGAACTAGTTATGGTGAAGAAGAACAAGGTTAATATGAAATGCTCATATGGTTAACCTTTTGGGTTACTATGTTGAACCAACATACACGTACACGTTTGGGCATGGTTTTCACGAACCCAGTAAACGTCTACCCAAGTGTGTGTGACTAGCTAAGTTTTCGATCTAACGGTTGAGAAATATTAGCTTGAATCTTAATCAGGTTTTCATCTAACGGTGAATATGGATTGCTTTGTAACTAAGGCAAAACCCTGATTTGAAGGCTATATAAAGGAGACATCTAGCATTGTGCAAAACTAATCCCCACACGTCTGTGTGCTACTAGTGCGCCCGCTAGAGTTAATCTCCATTAACCTTTGGTTTCTTCCCTAAAATCAGGTTAACCACTTAAAGACTTCATTGGGATTGTGAAGCCAAACCGATAGATCTGATCTTGCATCTTCTATCATACGAGTACAATCGATTGATTGGATTGAGATCGTGAGAGTTCTCCGATAGGCAAGATAAAGAAGTCACAAACATCTTCATCTCACTGTTTGTGATTCCTCGACAATCCGCTTGTGTAGTCAGGAAGGATTGTAGAGAGGTGATTGATTAATCTAGGTTGTTCTTCGGGAATATAAGACCGGATTATCAATTGGTTCCTGTTACCTTGATTTTATATCTAAAGACGGAACAAAACCTAGGGTTTATCTGTGGGAGACAAATTTATCCTTTTATAGACTTTTCTGTGTGAGGCAGATCTGTTTATTATCAAGTCTGTGATTTTGGGTTACAACAACTCTTGGTTGTGGGTGAGATCAGCTAAGGGAATCAAGTGCGCAGTATCCTGCTGGGATCAGAGGTGTAGGAGTACAATTGTACCTTGTATCAGTGGGAGATTGATGTGATCTCAATAATGTTGTAGTAATAGGTTCGTTGAGGCTTGTGAAAGCAAAAGATTCTAGACTTAATAAAACTTAAAAGTAAAGAAAACTTAGATCAAAATTTGATTTCAAGATATTAGGAATAACCAAGACACTGATTCCATTATTACACATGAATAAATTATGGTAAATAATCCAAAACTCTAATTATCTTTTAAGTCCCTTATTTCCTAATTCACATATAATCAGGCAAATTCTCAAATATTAATTGTATCCCCTAAGCATAGGTTATCTAAACAAAGTATAACCTATCTAATTGAATCACAACTAATGAAGAAAATTATGCAAACAATTAAAAACTCTGCAAAAGAAGTGATTGAGTGGATTATAAATTATAAATTAGAGAAACAAATAATTACCAATTATTCATGCGTACTTCCTCATTGCCTTGGTTGCGAGAGAATTAGCACATCATCATGTTGGAAACACGCTCGAAATTCATTTATGCTCAAAAATGGTTTACAAATGATGAATAAGGGAGAAATAATGAAAAACCGGGTTTGTAACAATTATATTTGTTACAAACCGAACTGTTACAAAGTACGATAAAAGATAATTGTCACAGACACCGTAGTTATACGACCCTCGATTGATTTTCGTTGTCACTGTTGACGAACGATAATTTCTGTGCGTCTAAAGTTCTTCGCTGCACCAGCAGAAAATAATTTTCCTGCAAGTGATTATCTCGACTCTGTGATGCTCTGTGATCTCCCCAAACTCTCTCCCTCCGTTCCTAAAACTCCTCAGCACTATATATATCCTCTCGTGCACAAGAAATATCCTCCATAACTCCAAATAATTCCCCATTACTCGGCAGTAAAGAGAAAATAATATTCGGATATTTTCTTCCCTGAATTAACAATTCACGCGCTGGCATGATGCATAAACACTCCAAACATGATAGTACACGCTGTAGGATTGATTCAACACGCTTCAGACACAAATAATCTTTCCAAAATAACAAGAAATCCCGTGAATATCTCTCGCCTGAACGTGTTACCCTGTTTTCTTCTCGCGGAATATCCAGCCAAACTGGATCGAACCGAAGGCCTTTACCAAGCCTGTTAGGCTAGTTCAAGTCATCCCAATGAATATCATCCATTGAATCTCCTTCTAGCACGCTAAAAAGTCCAACCCTAATTCTGCCTGCGTCTGAATAATTTTCCCGCCAATTTTGAAATTCAAAATGTAGATGATGACCTGCCCCTAACAGGGACGGGGTACGAATAGCAGTTGTCCAACTGAGGTGTTCCTTAGTAATTGAGGTACCCCTTAACCAAAATGAGAGTACTGATAGCACATTCCTCCGGGGGTGATACGCATAATTTTTCGAGCCGAATTTTCCAACAATATTTATTTCCAAAAAAATACCTACAAACACACAAAACACCATAATAAGGACGAAAACGAGTACTAACAATACGAAACATTGAGGACAAATTATACACATAAATGTGTCTATCAAATACCCCCAAACTTATTATTTGCTAGTCCTCGAGCAAAACTAATAAAAAATAAAACTGAGTTAATCTCGGGAGGGTTTACCAGAGGTGTACCCACAAAACCATGACTTCTAATTGGTCACAAGTATCCAAATAGCTATGAGGACATACAAATTCTCAACCTATCTCAAAGTAACTAGAATGCCAGAGAAATTAAAGGTGACACCTCTAAAGCTGACTAAAGAAAAGGGGAGACACATCCGCAGCACTGCTAGATAAAGAGATATCCGCTACACAGCTAGATAAACATTGTAAGATGTGTCTGCTGATTTTCAGCTGGATAAGATTAGGAGAGAGATAAAGATTAGAGGGACATCTTCTACACAGCTGGACTAATTACGTGTGATGAGTTGAACCAGTGATGGAAAGATCTTGTGCCATATGGAAAGCGGACTAACAAAGCAACCAAAATGTATCTTTCTTCGACTCCCTCATAGTGCTCAGTAGAAACAACGTCTTCTTCGGTCTTCAACTTTTGATGATAAACTATCGAACCTCATAGAACCTTGACGATTAAATTAACTCTTCTCTTCGATTTCTTGCTTGACTTAAAAATTTCTACTTCCCTTATGGCCTTATTGAACAAAAAACTAATTATAGAACAAAAAGAACGTAATGATGATTTATTTTTTTTCATTTTTTTTTTTGGAACAAAAATTACAAGACAAAAATTACAAGACAAAAATTTACATGGCCATGAGAGAAGGACTTTAAAAACTTATATCTTCGCAACTTGTGATGTCTTGGTATCATGAATTCCAACAACTTATATCATTTGCTCTTATAACTTCTTGTAACTAAGTCTTCAACTTTGATTTTTGAATTATTTTTTTCTATTGTTGCTTCTAAACCTTAAACGTCTTCAACTTTCTTCATAGATTTTGATGTCGCTCCGCTTTTTGGTGATGATAAGTTTCTACTGAGAGAGAGTCGTAATCCAGTAACTAAGACTACATTGTGAGGTTGCTTTGTCTTTCTGGCATTTCCTGACCTACTTGCCTTTCCATCATGGATGGTTAGGTCCATCACGGTTACCCTCTAAAAGGAACAAGTTCTCTCCTGAATTTCAAAGATCTCAATGTCTTTTTCTCTAATGTCTCAAAAGATTGTTATCTCTAGCATTCCAATTTCTATCTTTTTGGTGAGAAACAGTATGTAAACTTAGCTAACCGGATACTATGTGACACTAGAAGTTTCAAAAATGCGACTAAAAAGTTCTTCCCCACCCCCCAAACTTAAATCTAACATTGTCCTCAATGTTCTAAAGATGAAATTAAAAGCATGAACAAGGAGAAACTGTTACCAATTGAAGCAAAAGAGATAAGGAAAGATATTACCATGTCGCATGAATATTGGGTTACCTCCCAAGAAGTGTTAAGTTTAAAGTCTTCAGCCAGACTAAGAAATGATTAGTCACCTTATATAATCATAAAGTAATAGCTGGAATAACTGCGGATCACCAAAACCAAATAGGGCTATCACAAGTAAAAGGAATCTGCAACATGCCAAGAAAATTAACGGATAAAGTACACCCTTGTCTAGTTTCCTGTTTAAGACAACTACATCTAGCTGTGGTTCAGGTTCAGGTTCTATAACTGGGTCTAGATAAAATATTTTCATGGACTGCATTTCCTCGTAGCTAAGGTCCGATTCGGGTATTAGAGTCTTGTAGATGGTGGATTTTCGACAAAGGCTAAATTCGTAAACTCATAATTATACGAAGCTCTGATTCATCAATCAGACGTGAGTATCGAGACACGGGTCTCTCATCGAATTCTCAACGGAGAGTACTTTCTCTCAGAGTACATGTAGATATGTAGTCTCACGACTGGACAACGGCATATCTCATGAATACTGAATACTTTCGGTGATTATTTCTATATAGTATCACGAGATGGACGGCTCCTAGACAGCTTGCTCTGCTAGTATAGAGCGATAACGTCTTCAGGAACAAACAACGAGTTTACCCTGACTATATAAAGGATATGACTTACCGACAATCTCGTATCAGGATAATTAATGCTCCTAGACAGCTTGATCTGCTAGTATAGAGCCATAAAGTTAATTATTCCTAATTGCTCCTATTCCATGGTCGAATCCACGACTGGTCCCATGGAATGGCAATAAGAATTGTTCTGATTCTATGATCGAATCCACGACTTGATCTCATAGAATAGCAATAACTATATTATCTCATTACTCCGATTTCATGATCGAATCCACAACTGGTCTCATAAATGGTAATAGATAAATCTTAATTACTCTGATTCTATGGTCGAATCTACGATCCCATGGAATGGTAATGCTCACTTTATTATTCCGAATTCGTAGTCGAATCCTCAGCTGATCCTATGAATTAATAATAAACATCTTATTACTCAGTTTTGTGAATTATTCTCCACTGAATTCCACAATTAGTAATAAATAATCAACAACCGGGCGTCTGAGCTACCTCTAAGTAAGCCCCGATTCAAATGGTAAAGGTGTATTCAACGACGATACACTAACAGTCACCACACGAACGAGTATTTCAAAATACAACGAAACGATGAACCTATGGAAAATAGGGAAGAAAATAATAAGTAATTAAAAATATTGACCAGGGTAATGGGAGCACGGACACACGACCGACCGATCGTGTCGTGGTCAATCCCACGCCAGTTTTATATTTATAATGCATTTTTATTATTTTCCATGATTTGATGAAAATTCTCTCATTTTATCAAATCTCCTTCGTCTCGAAGAAACTCCTCGGTCTCATGGTACTTCCATAAATCCATAAAAAATAATATAAAATTAAGGAAAGGAGTGTGGGGCATGAACATTGGCCAACCGGCCATGCCTTGGTCCCAACCGGCCCCACACCCCACGGTTCCTTATTATTATTATTATTATTTCTCTAATTTCATGAAAAAACTCCTTGATTTCATGGTATTTTGCACAAATCATCAAATAATAATAATAAAATAAAATAAATTATAAAAAATTGTGGGACCGGGCCTTGGCCGGCCGACCATGCCCTAGCCGGTCCCACACGTCCCTTTATTTTATTATCTTATTATTAGTTTTCCTTGATTTCATGGTATTTCTCTCAAATTAGGAAAATTCTCTCAAATCATCAAAAATACCTAAAAAATTATGAAAAACTCGTGGGACCGGTCCATAGCCAGCCGTCCATGCCTCCATGGTCCCACACACCCTTGTTTTTATTATTTTAATATTTTTTGCTTCCCTGAACTCATGAAAACTCCTTCAATTCATGGAAACTCCTTAAATTCATCAAATTTCTCATAATTCATGAATTTTTCATAAAATCATCAAAATATTATAAACTTAAGGAAAAGGCACCACGGGACCGTGGTCACGACCGGCCGACCATGCCTTGACCACGGTGGTCCCACGCCTCCTCATTCCTTATTTAATCATTATTTTTCATCATCTCATGGTGTTTTCCTCAGTTTCGTCGAAACCCTAATTTTGGCATATTTTCTCGAATGGATACTCAATTGCACGCCAGAAAATACCAAAATTCTCAGAAATGAGACGCGGACACCTTGGGGACACGAGCACGCTATCTTGACCGACCAAGATTGGCTCTTTGGCTCACGGAAGCCGGTCCCATCAATTTTCACAGTTTTGACCTAATTTGCACAATTGCTCGTATTAGGTCCAAAACTCTCCCAAACACTTTGGATTTTCATGAAGTGATCGTCAGGCGGTCACGTGACAACCCAGGGACGGTTTCATGACTCCATGGTCGGTCCCTCGCCTCGTCATAATTAATTAGGTTTTCTCACCTAAGGCTCAGACGAGCATTTTTGAATAAATGATTAAGCCAGCATTTAATCATTCTTCCACCAACAAATCGTCAACTCTTCAGGAGTTCTTCGTATTTGCTCACGTGATCATATGGACACTACATGGTTGATCCACGGTCCCATGTAGTCGCTCCCTCCTTCGTCCTATGGTTAAACTTCTGATGAACCATGAATTGATCATCAATTGATCAAATTAGGGTTTCTGAATCCAAGGATCATCATTCCAGATTCCAACCTTAATAATTTTACGACGGCCTCGTGGTCATTAATTTTATTAATTACGCTCGGTCCAACGACCAGTATTCTAATTAATATTTTTGGTACGCTGCCAATAAGCCAGCAACTCATGCTCAGACGATCAAATATTCAACAATTCATCACATGAGCGACACTTGCTCAGATGATAAATATTTGCTCAAACCAAGGAATATTGGTTCAACAATCAATATTCAACGATCCATCGAATGAGCAACACTTGCTCACTTCATCGTAAGAATTATACCTCTGTCTCATGGCATGTTCAATTCATGAGTTTCAGAACATCATGTTCGACACTCAACAAATACATGGACTCATCGTCCCATCAAACCACGAAGTCATCAATTGACTAACAAACCACGAGACGTCAATCGTGTCACTTGGGGGGATATCACTTAGGGTTTTGGTCTGGCGGTCTACGGCACGTGTGTTCAAACACACGATGGAATGTGAGCAAGTCGTGCAATCAGTTGAAGAAATTTACAAGGTAGTGGGTGGAAAATCGACCAAGTCTCCACACGTTGAGCAACTGGTTTCAAACACGATCTCCACTTCCCCACTCCTTGATTCCATCAACTATCACACTTCATGGAATCATGGTGTCTACAATTCCAGCAATATAAATAAGTCTCTGAATCATGATTGAATCATCAGCATCATCAGTATCATCAATCTTACGTCAAACTGACAACACGTGATCATCAACTCATCAGTTGAGCAACTACTCTCAATTGAGCAATTTCAATCACTCAGAGCTTATCGTATTCAGAATTCACACACCCACAATCTTTGATTATCATTGATTCCACACATTTCTCAGACTCCCTCCTACAGATCAACCCATCCTCTCTTGTGACCGAATTTACTCTGGAACGGTCATTGTCTTGATTTAGGCCGGAGTACTACAGATTGATCTCTCGAATCTAAAGCACCCCCTTTGCAGTGGTGCATCTGTGTGAGGTTTAACATTTCGCTCGGTTCGAGGAGTCTCCTCCGTACGGTCGTCTCCTCAATTCCTTAAAAACCAGCAAATCGTTTTTCCCCATCTACAGATTGGCGACCACAGTGGGAGATCATTCTCTCGGTGGCAATCTCACAATTTCACAATATGGTTGATCTCAGGTCGGGTTCAGTTACGAATCCTAACACAAACCGTGCTAGCACTAGCAACAACAACAACCAGAATATCCCGGAGATAATTCCGACATCCAACACTGATGGTGGTGACATTACTCCTCCCCACGCCGAAGGTCATCCACTGTCTGGACGACACCCTGAAGAAGTCAGAGGAGATCCACCCCACCATTGCTGATCTTATCAAAGCGCAGGAGACTCTTGCAAAGAATCAGACTGACATGGCTGCTACACAGAAGGAGCTGTGTAATTATCTCAAAACTCTTACTGACAAGATGTCAGAGAAGACTCAAGAGGGAAAGGAGAAGGAGAAATCCTCAGACGACGTCCTGAAGTAATTCCAATCCATACAGTAGAAGACGAAGTCCACAAAACTGTGCAGACAACTCATCAGCGAAGGGATCATCGAATTTCATCACTCGCGAGGATCTGGAGCACCTTTGGAGAACCGTGGAAAAGACAAACATCGCATGACCATCGTCATCAACCTCCTTATCCTGCCGCTACGCAGAGGATTCCACTCCCCAAAGGTTACGTTTCTCCAACCTTCACCTTATATGATGGAACTGGCAATGCTCGGGAACATGTCTCTCGTTTTCTCGAACCCTGGGAGAACATGAACATAATCATGTCGTTCGTCTCAAGGAATTCTCAAAATCTCTGAAAGGCAGAGCATACACCTGGTATAACAACATCGCACCAGGGACTATCAACAATTGGGGAGAAATGGTTAACGCATTCTACAGGAAATACTTCTTCGTGTCAGAACAAGTCACCCTCTCCGACCTTGGAAGGATGTTTCAGAGGGTCAGTGAAAATCCCAATGATTATGTGAAAAGGTTCAGAGTCCAAGCCCTGGATTGTCATGACCCAAACGTCACGGAGCAACAACTGGTGGACTTGTGCATCAATGGCATGCTCCCGGTCTACAGGGCCTTGCTAGAAAACCTTCGATTCCAGACTTTCTCAGAGCTTCACGAAGCTGCGAAGAGGTCGGCAACCACTGCACCCGCTCTTTTGGAAAGAGCAAAGTCTACAAAGACTGAGATTCAAAAGACACTCGAGGAAGCAGGCGTTTGATCAACAAGCAGTACAACCTGCAACCTTCAACAAATGCTGTCGCGGAAGGGAGTAAGCGAAAAGCAGAACCACAACACAAGCAGACTTCCTCCACCCCTTCAAAGGCACACAAGAAGGAGAATTCGAAAATCCCTCCTCAGCATACGGAAGATCCAGAAGCACCTGATTTTCCCTGTTCAATGGAAGAAGTTAATGAACTACTCGATGCCTGGATTCAAGATGGTGCAATCAAATTGCCTTATGTCAAGAAGGAACCAACTGAAGAGGCCATGGAAAATCCTCGGTATTGCCTTCCATAGATACGTCAGCCATCCCACAGTGATTGCAAAATTTTGAAGCGCATATTCAAGAAAAGGTCGAATCAGGAGAGCTCAACCTGGGGACTGAGGGAGTGCACAAAAACCCCCTCCCAGTCAGAACTTTTACCATCTCTGAACCTCCTGTCAAGGAAGCGGTCCAATCTCTGATCGAACATGTCTGCGAGTTGTTGTATCTTTCGAAAGCTCAAAGGAAAGACATGTTTGCTGCACTGAACCACATCGTGTCCGGAAAACGTCTGATGATCCAAGAAACCACCACCGACTTCAGCCACCGACAAAGAAATGTATGACTGGGGACTGCTCACCACAGTGCACATTAAATGAGTTCAAAGGGCGTTCGTCGATGTTGGTACCGCTGTCAACATCATCCCTTTGAAAACTCTCAGAGCTGCCGGTATTACTCGACAAAGCCACCCACGCTCCCATAGCAATTAGGGACCACGAAGGAATCTCCAGAGACGCATACGGCTTCATCACTCTCAAAGTTACGGAAAGATTGATCTGCACTGAGGCCAAGTTTTTCATAATCCGGGAAGACCCTGGGTACGACATGGTCCTTGGAAGAACTTGGATTCATGCAAGGATACGATGCCTTCAACACATCCTGTCATCGACAAGGATTCCGAGTCGGAAGACGAAGCAGAGGACACCACCGTTTGAGCATCTGGAAGAAGTAAAAACTCTGATGGGCTTACGCAGAACTTGGAGAAATCCGCACACCTTTGTCAGAAGGTTTCGAGCTCAGGCAAGTCTTATTCCTCCTCTGCTCCAATATTACCAATGTTCAAATACGCTACTATGGTCCAGGGACTTCTCCCCATGAACAATTTAGCAGTCATCAAAAGCTACGAGTGGGTAACTTCACCTCAGCAATATTACACTCAATGGTTGGGTTCAGAACTTCTTCAAATCGGTCACTCCATCGAGAGGTTTATTGCTGAAGACTTGGCTAAGCATGATCAACACTATGCTGGATACTCTCTTCCGCGCGAGTGTCCATATGGGCCACAATCGTGGAATTCCATCAAACAGGGAATTCCGAATCAGCGGAAGATATTCAAGGCACGATCGACCAAGCCTAACAAGTTTCATGAAGGGGACCTGGTTCTCAAAGCAGTTCAGCGCGGTCTTCATTCTACAAGGAACTCCAATTGGGAAGGACCATTCATGGTCGCTGAGTCCGTGGCCGGAGGATACTACAAATTGACCAACACAGATGGCAGAACCCTACCAGTAATTCACGAAAATTGGCTCAAGGCGTTTATCTGAAATTATTGGACATTTAAGGTATTGGGCGTTTGAAGCACTCATGGCGTTGGGATTTAACATTTAGGATTTTCTTTCATTTGTATTTCAATTCCTCCAAAACATTTGCAATACTTGCAATCAGTATTTGAATTCAGCAATTTATCAAAATTCAGTTCATATTTCGTAAAAGAAAATCTCTATCAAATCTACAAGAAAATCCTTAACCATCAGTCAATCCAAAACCATCTAAATATCAAAACCCAAGTATAAACCTCACATCTCTCAGAAGTTCAAGAGATCAGCAAGAAAAGGCTTTCGCTCATCAGCATCCTTCAAGATTTGCAAAGCCGCCCTCTCCTTGTTCAACTCCTCGGTCAGCTTGGAATCTTGTCCTCCTTCTCCTTCACAGCATCATTGGGAAAGGGTATGTTCTTCTCACATGAATCCTTGATAACGTTTATTTGCTTACGAAGCCATTTCACGTTGAGGCCAAGTCTTTCTGAATTCTCCAAGTTAAACTCCCAATCAAAGAGTATATCTGGAGTCACGGTATTCCTGGGTCTCGTATGCATATCACTCACGACACGCAAGATAACGCCTACTTGCATGGTTAAAGCATAAGCACGCCCAGGGTTCCTGTCAACGATCATGTGGCCAAACTTCTTCCATATCGTCTCGTACAAGCGTGCATATCCAATGGGAACGCTGAATCCACCGACCAGTTCATGATACGGGAGTGAAGTGTTAAAGGGAGGATCGAAAGCAACCCCTGCAGTTGGATATTCATACACTATTATACGGTTCTCAGTCACTGGAGCGGCTTCCACGACCAAAGCAACAGTTCCTTCGGTATTCTCCGCTGCTATCTCGGTTTCTTCTATCACTGAGGCAACAACCATCTGGTTTTCCATAACATCAGCAGCGACCTTCTCATGGCCTCGAAGTGCAGGATGGATGGCTGTCTCTTCATCAATAACTTCGGAAGGGTTAGAGTTGTCATCATTGGCTCCAGTATCCTCAACTTCGGTATTTAGCACCTAATACGAAGATTACATGAGGTTAGAGTCACGAAGCCAAAGGAGATTATGAAACACAGTATACCAAAGGAATATCATCAAATTCATCATACTACATTCAAGGCACGAGCAAATAACATGAAAGTCATGAAAACACATTTTACGATGAGTCCGTCTGAAGAAACTGAACTCTGCCCTGTACTAAGAGACGAACTGGGAGCAATCTACAAGGAATCTGAGGATGGGTCATATTCCATTCTCTTCGTATGGATGTCCTCTATGACATGTCAAAATTTCATGACAATCCGATGAACGAGCGAGTAGATGTGGCCAAAATATCAAGTGATGCGCAATCTGAAAAAGTTCTGGAAGTCTCCTGGAAGTTTACTATTTCGCCTTTTTCAGGCTCTGAACGTGCTCAAAACTTAAAAATCTTCTTTGATAAAGCTTGGAAATTTTCCGGGCTTGAATTTGCACATGCAGATCATCAAAATCCGACTCCGGACGAAGATTCTACAGCGTTTCTACTAAAAAGCTGGGTTCTGAATTTTCTGACGACGAAATTCGACTAAGTTTTCATATATTCACATGGGTTCTCATTCATTCATTCACAAGTCAGCACTTTTATACTTCTATGAAGAATATACAGGATATATACTTACTTGAGGAGTCTCCAAAGTGTCCAAGGGGTTGGAATTGTCCACATCAACGACAAGAGGAACATCACTTCCATCCGGCTCCGAATCTTGGGAATTACCTCCATTCCCATTCCCAGAGGATGATTGAGTTCCAGAATTCTCCATCTCCATGACGACATCCTCCTGTACACGTCCTTTACAATCAATATTTTCATCTATGAAGCACCACATTTGAACATGTGAAGAAATACTTACAGTCTCTTCGTCACTCAAATCAGAGATTGCTTGTTCAGTAGCAGAAAATTGAAGACCTTCAATACTTGATGGAGTAAAATTCTGCAACAAAATTAACAACATTGGCTTCATGATTCTAATGTTAATAGCAATGAAAGTCACGGTGAGAAATATTGGGAACTCACCAAAGAACGAACCGGGGACTTCACGATATTAGGTAACAGCTTATAACTTTTGTTCCTTCCTTCTCCACCGTGAACAACTTCTCCAATATCTGAAAAATATGCATGGATTCGAGGTATTACACTACGACCGTCCTGTAAAGAATTCAATAACACGATCAGAATACAGTTACCATGGTTTCATAAAAGACATGTTGAGAATCTTACTTGAGAACATCCTGGAGATAATTTTCGTTTATCACCAGAAAGGTACTTCAGTCTTGGTCGACCAGAGATCATCTCAGCAGACGGAGGAATCTTCACTGGAGGCTGACTAACTGTCACGAATTCATGCAACCTCTCAAATTGTTGATGCCAGAATTCTATATAACCTGGGGTTACATATGCAAATCTATCGGAACCAGGAAACCAGTAACTACTCCCTTCCACGTGAGTGTGATCTAAACGAGACGCAGGCTGATCAACTGATGGTTTTCTTCTCCTGGTAGCTGGAACACATTGATCCATACCCATTTGTCGAGCCGCTCTATCAATGTTGTATTCTTCTACGGCCCACTCTCCATGCATAACGGATAACAAGTGACTAGGAGTACAGCTCAACATGAAAGATCTCCAGTATTGAAAGTCATTGGTTGAGAAACATAATCAAGAACTGACACCCACGGACGAAAGTCGAACTCTGATTCTTCATCCAACACATCAATGAGGTGTGCATTAGACCGAGGCTGCTTTGTAGACCAACGCATGATTCGGGCATTATCTTTCTCGGCGAAGATGTGACGGGCATCAATATTTGGTCCTTGCACGATATTACGTGGGATAGGAGAATAATTCTTGAAGTGCTCCCACATCAGAGCTTGAAGAAACATCGTGTTAACATAACACTCAATCTTCATGAAGCCATTCGACACGCTGGAATCTAACACCAAGGAGTCTAAGTTAGAATACAAGGAACCCAGGAATAAGCTACCTATTGGGAGTTGCTCACCTTGAGCCATCTTAATAGCAAAAGGGATTACGAAAGGCTTCAACAAATGTCCACTGTCTTCGAATATGTCTTTGGATAACCATAAGCATAAGAAAACGATAATAGGTAACATACCGGTGATGGGACTATCAGAAACTTCATCTCTTGGCCACCAACGTGTCAACCAATGGGCATAACAACCTTTACTACCAGACGCCCTGTTCACTTCTTCCATCGTAGCTGTCAGAATGTCAAAAACCACTTTTTCCTCATCTGAAAGACCTCCAGAGAAATTACCTGTAATCGGGAGATGCATCAAAGCAGCCACATCTTCTAAGGTAACAGTAAATTCTCCCCATCTACATATGAAGGTGTGAGTGGGAACACACCAACGATCCAGCAAAGCCACGATACTTTTCACATCATGATTAATAGACAAGTCTCCAGAAGCTTGAATAGCTCTCGTCACTTGCGCCTGGTTGAGCATAGCCTTGACATGAGGGAAACCCAACATATGCCTCTCCCATCCAGAAATATTTTCCAAAGGGCGTCGAGAAAGCTTAAACTCTATGGTCGATGCAAGGAAAAGCCCTCGTTCGATACAAAGCCGTATTACCATCTTCGGGGTCACCAATTTCTTCTGAGTCACAGTCCTAGGGTTGATTAGAAGACGATATACTGGGGACTTGAGATATGCTTCAACTCCTTTTGGATCCTCCTCAAAGAATGCGTCGTCTATATTCGGAATTTTCTTCACGCCAGTGGCATCCTCCTCTTCTTCACCAATGGAGGTATCGTCCGTGCATGCATCATCCCTGGAGATGTCATCATCAATATGCGATTCGTCCCTTGAAGTATCGTTGGCTGGGGAATTGGTCATTTTTGCTAAAACAACTGCAAAGTCCACATTATATTCTACTTCAGTATGCTATCCAAACACGAATCAAGGGAATACGGCAAAAATGGTAACTCTTAAATCTTACCTTTTGGTACTTCCACTAACAATGGTGATAATAACGGTAGAGTTAACACCTCAAAATCGTTCGTCTCTTCGAAAACTGCAAAAAACGAACGAAACTTTATTTAGTTTTCGAAACTGATTTTTCATAAAATCACGGACACAATTTTCATAATGTGAACATTCACACAACTGACCTATGAAGTTCATAACAATACAATATTATATCATAAATATATTGTCTATCTTTGAAGAATCCTCAAAACCCACGTTTTGATTTTTCGAAAAAACAACAATTAATGCAACTTGCATACGTAAATTCTCAAGGATTTTATCTAACGAAAACAAACTCATGCAAATAAAATATATCATCATATTTTTCAAAATATATGTCACGGCTGCATATATATATATATATATAAAACTATTTTTCCTTCGTATCGTCAATATTTGTCTTTAAAACGAAGGTTTATTTCAAAAAATATTGTGAAAGCTCACATCTCATACATATGATAAAGTTTTGTATTTACATGAAAGATCATAAGCAAAATTTTATTACTGGACACAAGTTCATCATACATATTTTCCTTCGTGTCATCGTTATTTGTCTTTAAAACGAATGATTATTCCGATTTCATGAAAATTCACTTCTTTTATGATAAAACCTTGGTACACATGAAAACTCATAAACTAAGTTTTATCACTGGACCTAGGTTCATATATAAAAAAAAAATCTCTCCTAAATTAGGGATAATAGTTAGTTTTCAAAACCAACGATTGAACGAACATACGTTTTCAAAAACGAGGGTTTTTTCATAAAACTCACATTAATATACACACATGTATATAACTTCATCATGATCAAATCATGAACAACTCATGAGGATCATAAACATCAGCAAACGAAAAAAAAAATTACCTAACGTGCGGCGGTCGGAATTTGGCCGGACGACGGTCGGACGGCGCCGGCGATCGGTGGCGGCTGGCGGCTCCAGCGGGAAAGGTCTCCTTCCCTGGAGTGAAGGTGATGAAGGTGCTGGTCGTGTGTGAGGAAAAAAAAAGGATTAATCCCTTTTATATCAGTTTTATCTCCAAAACCTAATTTTCTAAGGATTTCCTTATTTGGCCGGACCCGCGAATCCTAACCGACCACGGACTCGTCGTCCAAACCAGCGGTTCAACACCAATTTATGCTCATCAAACGACGCTCCAATCATGACATTGAAGCTTTCATCAAGTCGTGGTTTGCTCATGCTCTCTAAATCCGGTAACGTCTCAACTTACGACTAAGTTCAATTACTGGTATTATTATTTATGGCCGGAAAATCACCATTTAATGCTGAATGAGGAACACAGATTTCCTCAGTAAGCAGGGGACTTAATGTAGATGGTGGATTTCGACAAAGGCTAAATTCGTAAACTCGTAATTATACGAAGCTCTGATTCAGCAATCAGACGTGAGTATCGAGACACGGGTCTCTCATCGAATTCTCAAAGGAGATTCCTTTCTCTCAGAGTACATGTAGATATGTAGTCTCACGACTGGACAACGGCATATCTCATGAATACTGAATACTTTCGGTGATTATTTCTATATAGTATCACGAGATGGACGGCTCCTAGACAGCTTGCTCTGCTAGTATAGAGCGATTCATCTTCAGGAACAAACAACGAGTTTAACCTGACTATATAAAGGATATGACTTACCGAGAAGCTCGTATCAGGATAATTAATGCTCCAGGACAGCTTGCTCTGCTAGTATAGAGCCACAAAGTTAATTATTCCTAATTGCTCCTATTCCATGGTCGAATCCACGACTGGTCCCATGGAATGGCAATAACAATTGTTCTGATTCTATGATCGAATCCACGGCTTGATCTCATAGAATAGCAATAACTATATTATCTCATTACTCCGATTTCATGATCCAATCCACAACTGGTCTCATAAATGGTAATAGATAAATCTTAATTACTCTGATTCTGGTCGAATCTACGATCCCATGGAATGATAATGCTCACTTTATTATTCCAAATTCGTAGTCGAATCCTCAGCTGATCCTATGAATTAATAATAAACATCTTATTACTCAGTTTTGTGAATTATTCTCCACGGAATTCCACAATTAGTAATAAATAATCAACAACCGGGCGTCTGTGCTACCTCTAAGTAAGCCCCGATTCAAATGGTGAAGGTGTATTCAACGACGATACACTAACAGTCACCACACGAACGAGTATTTCAAAATACAACGAAACGATGAACCTATGCAAAATAGGGAAGAAAATAATAAATAAATTAAAATATTGACCAGAGTGCTGGGAGCACGGACACACGACCGACCGACCGTGTCGTGTCAATCCCACGCCATTTTGTATTTTTAATGCATTTTTATTATTTCCATGATTTGATGAAAATTCTCTCATTTTATCAAATCTCCTTCGGCTCGAAAAACTCCTCGGTCTCATGGTACTTCCATAAATCCATAAAAAATAATATAAAATTAGGAAAGGTGTGGGACGTGACCATTGGCCAACCGGCCATGCCTTGGTCCCAACCGGCCCCACACCCCATGGTTCCTTTATTTTATTATTATTATTTCTCTAATTTCATGAAAAAACTCCTTGATTTCATGGTATTTTGCACAAATCATCAAATAATATAATAAAATAAATTATGAAAACTTGTGGGACCGGGCCTTGGCCGGCCGGCCATGCCCTAGCCGGTCCCACACGCCCCTTTGTTTTATTATTTTATTATTAGTTTTCCTTGAATTCATCAAATTCCTTGATTCATGGTATTTCTCTCAAATTAGGAAAAATTCCCTCAATTCATCAAAAATACATAAAAATATACAAAAAATTAGGGAAAAACTCGTGGGACCGGGCCCAAGCGGCCGGCCATGCCTTCCGGTCCCACACGCCCTTTTTTTATTATTTTAATATTTTGTTGCCCTTGAACTCATGAAAACTCCTTCAATTCATAGAAACTCCCTAAATTCATCAAATTTCTCAAAATTCATGAATTTTTCATAAATCATCAAAATATTATAAAATTAAGGAAAAGGCACCACGGACCGTGGTCACGACTCGCCGACCATGCCTTGACCACGGCGGTCCCACGCCTCCTCATTCCTTATTTTATAATTATTTTTCATCATCTCATGGTGTTTTCCTCAGTTCGTCGTCGAAACCCTAATTTTGGACATATTTTCTCGAATGGATGCTCAATTGCACGCCAGAAAATATCAAAATTATCAGGACTGAAATGCGGATGCCTTGGGGACACGAGCACGCTATATTGACCGACCAAGATTGGCTCTTTGGCTCACGGAAGTGGTCCACCATTTTCACAAGTTTTGACCTAATTTGACAATTGCTCGTATTAGGTCCAAAACTCTTCCAAACACTTTGGATTTTCATGAAGTGATCGTCAGGCGGTCACGTGACAACCCAGGGCCGGTTTCATGACTCCATGGTGGTCCCTCGCCTCATAATTAATTAGTTTTCTCGCCTAAGGCTCAGACGAGCATTTTGAATAAATGATTAAGCCAACATTTAATCATTCTTCCAAACAAATCGTCAACTCTTCAAGATTTCTTCGTATTTGCTCACGTGAGCATATGGACACTACATGGTTGATCCACGGTCCCATGTAGTCGCTCCTCTTCTTCCCATGGTTGAAATTCTGAGAACCATGAATTGATCATCAATTGATCAAATTAGGGTTTCTGATCCAAGGATCATCATTCCAGATCCCAACCTTAATAATTTTACGACAGCCTCGTGGTCATTAATATTAATTATGCTCGGTTCGACCAGTATTCTAATTAATATTTTTGGTACGCTGCCAATAATCCATCAGATGAGCAACACATGCTCAGACGATCAAATATTCAACAATTCATCACATGAGCAACACTTGCTCAGATGATAAATATTTGCTCAAACCAAGGAATATTGGTTCAACAATCAATATTCAACGATCCATCGAATGAGCAATACTTGCTCACTTCATCGTAAGAACTATACCTCTGTCTCATGACATGTTCAATTCATGAGTTTCAGAACATCATGTTCAACTCAGCAACTACATGGACTCATCGTCCCATCAAACCACGAAGTCATCAATTGACTAACAAACCACGAGACGTCAATCGTGTCACTTGGGGGATATCACTTAGGGTTTTGGTCTGGCGGTCTACGCACGTGTGTTCAAACACACGATGGAATGTGAGCAAGTCGTGCAATCAGTTGAAGGAATTCACGAGGTAGTGGGTGGAAAATCGACCAAGTCTCCACACGTTGAGCAACTGGTTTCAAACACGATCTCCACTTCCCCACTCCTTGATTCCATCAACTGTCACACTTCATGGAATCATGGTGTCTAAAATTCCAGCAATATAAATAAGTCTCTGAATCATGATTGAATCATAGCATCATCAGTATCATCAATCTCACGTCATGACAACACGAGATCATCAACTCATCAATTGAGCAACTACTCTCAATTGAGCAATTTCAATCTCAGAGCTTATCGTATTCAGAATTCACACACCACAATCTTTGATTACCATTGATTCCACACATTTCTCAGCTTCCCTCCTACAGATCAACCCATCCTCTCTTGTGACCGAATTTAATCTGGAACGGTCATTGTCTTGATTTAGGCCGGAGTACTACAGATTGATCTCTCGAATCTAAAGAACCCCCTTTGCAGCGGTGCATCTGTGTGAGGTTTAACATTTCGCTCGGTTCGAGGAGTCTCCTCCGTACGGTCGTCTCCTCAATTCCTTAAAAACCAGCAAATCGTTTTTCCCCATCTACAAGTCTGTAAAAACTCAAGTAAAAACTTGGAAGCACATAATAATAACCTAAATAATTACGGATCCTTTAAGTTAATCAGTTTTGACTCACACAATTGACCACGATGAAAGTGGTGGTCTTCCATAAACAAATGTGTCGACCCTAATCTCCTAAAGTAATTAGGTTTAGTCTCAAAACTTAATAATTGACACATCTGAAACTTATACGTTCCCACAATTGGTTGAAAAATACTTGGTGGGAAAAAAAAGTTAATTTGGGTACTATCGCCTGGGTAAACCACATCAACCATAGGATAGGTTTCTAACAACTGAACTTCTTCCTGGACATTATTAGATTCGGAAGATCTAGTATGAAGGTAATCTGGCACAATGGTTGAGGCACTATATCAAGTCCCAAGTGAGGGACCTTTCTAAGAGTTAAAGCACATGGAGAATGATAATCACCCCCAAACTTAGAGTTTTCAGTGTCTCTAGAAAGACTAGTCACAACTTCCCTAATTTCTAGGTCATCAGATTCCTGGAAATGGTCAATTGATTCTTCTAAGTCATGTTCATCCTCACTCATCTCTACGAGTTCACTTTCTTTGTCTAAAACCATTGTTTCTAAATCGCTAGACTCAAAATAAACTCGTTCCTTTAAACCTTCGTTGGCTTCGTGAAAAGGAAATACTACATCGTCTAAAACGGGGGTATTTCTAGTCAAATCCTCATCCTTTTGAATAGGTGAATAATTATTAAAATTATTTGGATTTGTACTAGAAACAACACTATCATTATAAAGCTCAATCGGAGTAACAAATTCCTGATCACTATGCCTACATATTTTATGTTCTTCATCAATACTATCCTCATCATAATCATCATTATAATAACATGAAAATGATCGAACCCCATTTAAATAAGTAGTATTACCAATTCTAACCTTGTCATCTTGATTATGTGAATAAAAACTATCCTTATTTTCAAGGGTGGTATTGGGAACACTATGTTGGTATTTAAGACTATCTTGAGCAAATTTTTCTACAATCCTATTTGTACTCTCAGTAAATTGCTTGAGGGACTCTTCTAGAGACATCTTAGTTGAATGCTCTACGGACTCTTCTGGGAGCGGAATATTATAAGTCTCTTTCATAAATAATTGAAATTTCTGTGTTGACTAATTGAAACTCTTGAGAGACTCTTCTAGAGAAATAGAAGGATTTTTTTGCTCGTATGACCTGTGGGTATGTGGATAGTAATTGGGCTCACAATGGTATGGACCATAACCTTCAAAAGTTTCGCGTTCCCAATCACTATTCACACTATGGTCATAAAAAGGATAATGTCCAAGCTGCTCAGTCGGATACTCATTGTATTGGCTACTATAATACCAGTTTGACATCCTAACTGCAAGGGAATTCTAAAAAAGCACAAAGAAGGTTGACTCGACCACAACAATCCTATTTTATCTAGCAAACAAAAAGCATGATGGCTCCACTTAGATTGTTTCTAGACCAGCTTCTATTCTTTCGAAAAGGAATTCGTTACAATCTGAGCAAACCCCTCTAGAATAAATCTGAGTTAAAGTAAGTTGAATAGAGACGAGGGAAGCTGCGTGGAGCTTTGATACCCAAGGCCTCACCGGCATTACAAGGCGGCGTATTCAACTCACAGAAACCATCATGAACTTCAAAGTATGCTCAAAAGAGTAACCAATATTTTTCGAACGACTTTCCAATTAATCTCGTTACCCTATCGATCTCGTTATAGTCCAAATTTTAAGGCTTAGGTTCGCGTAGGTTATGTGTTCCTAAGGCGGGAAAGAAGGGAACGGTTATGAAATCCGAGTCCTTATCTTGATTTGGCCAGGCCTTGCCCTTTACTAGAAAATTAAATCCGATTTCAGGTCCTCAACATATATGCATACATAATCATCCAGTAAACCCGCTGACAGGGGATTCGCGGGTGTTTAGTATTCTTACCTCCCGTTCCAGACGGGGGATGAACCGTTGAGGTCTACTCGGGCCACCGACTCCAATGTCAGTGTACGAACCCGAGGGGCCGAGACGATATCGTAATCGTCGTCCTTCTCTGCACACAGTTTATATTTAAACTACCCTTCCATAGGGTTTAAAAATAATGTCCCAAAGTTTAAAGTCCAAAGTCCAAAAATAAAGTGCAAAAGAAAAGGAAAGTCTAAAAAATAAAAAAATAATAAAAAATCTAAAAAATAAAAATGTCTCTCTTTTTTTTCTCTCTTTTTTATAAAATAAAAAAAAAATATCTTCTTCTTTCGCTCCTTTAGCTTTGCCTTTTACTCCAAGTCTTTAAGTATTCACTAAAAGCTTTGGCAAAATTTTCTTTCGCTCCAAATTCTGTAAGGAAAAGACAAAAACCCAAAAACGTAAAGAAAAACAAATAAAATAAACACAAATAAAAACCTAAAAAAGAAAAAAAAAATATAAAAACTCTAGTTTAAAGACAAGCCCGCGTCAGCGACGCCAAAAATTGATGTGATCTCAATAATGTTGTAGTAATAGGTTCGTTGAGGCTTGTGAAAGCAAAATATTCTAGACTTAATAAAACTTAAAAGTAAAGAAAACTTAGATCAAAATTTGATTTCAAGATATTAGGAATAACCAAGACACTGATTCCACTATTACACATAATAAATTATGGTAAATAATCCAAAACTCTAATTATCTTTTAAGTTCCTTATTTCTTAATTCACATATAATCAGGCAAATTCTCAAATATTAATTGTATCCTCTAAGCATAGATTATCTAAACAAAGTATAACATATCTAATTGAATCACAACTAATGAAGAAAATTATGCAAACAATTAAAAACTCTGCAAAAGCAGTGATTGAGTGAATTATAAATTATAAATTAGAGAAAATAAATAATTACCAATTATTCATGCGTAAATAGCTTCCTCATTTCCTTGGTTGCGAGAGAATTAGCACATCATCATGTTGGAAACACGCTCGAAATTCATTTATGCTCAAAAATGGTTTACAAATGATGAATAAGGGAGAAATAATGAAAAACCGGGTTTGTAACAATTATATTTGTTATAAACCGAACTATTACAAAGTACGATAAAAGGTAACTATCACAGACACTGTAGTTATACGACCCTCGATTGATTTTCGTTGTCACTGTTGAAGAACGACAGTTTCCGTGCATCTAAAGTTCTTCGTTGTACCAGCAGAAAAGAATTTTCCTGCAAGTGATTATCTTGACTCTGTGATGCTCTGTAATCTCCCCAAACTCTCTCCCCCCATTCCTAAAACTCCTCAGCACTATATATATCCTCTCGTGCACAAGAAATATCTTCCATAACTCCAAATACTCCATTACTCGGCAGTAAAGAGAAAATAATATTCGGATATTTTCTTCCCTGGATTAACAATTCACGCGCTGGCATGATGCATAAACACTCCAAACATGATAGTACACGCTGTAGGATTGATTCAACACGCTTCAGACACAAATAATCTTTCCAAAATAACAAGAAATCCAGTGAATATCTCTCGCCTGAACGTGTTACCCTTTTTTCTTCTCGCGGAATATCCAGCCAAACTGGATCGAACCGAAGGCCTTTACCAAGCCTGTTAGGCTAGTTCAAGTCATCCCAATGAATATCAGCCATTGAATCTCCTTCTAGCACGCTAAAAAGTCCAACCCTAATTTTGCCTGCGTCTGAATTATTTTCCCGTCAATTTTGAAATTTTCAAAATGTAGATGATGACCTTCCCCTAACAGAGGCGGGGGTGCGAATAGAAGTTGTCCAACTGAGGTTCCCCTTAGTAATTGAGGAACCCCTTAACCAAAGTGAGAGTCCGCATAGCACATGTCCTCCGGGGGTGCTCCGCATAATTTTTCGAGCCGAATTTTCCAACAATATTTATTTCCAAAAAAATACCTACAAACAACAAAACACCATAAGAAGGACGAAAACGAGTACTAACTATACGAAACATTGATTACAAATTAGACACATAAATGCGTCTATCAGAGATTGATAGGGGTTCAACTATAGTCCAGTCCGAAGTTAGTGTGCAGTAGGCTAGTGTCTGTAGCGGCTTAATACAGTGTGTATTCAATCTGGACTAGGTCCCGGGGTTTTTCTGCATTTGCGGTTTCCTCGTTAACAAAATTTCTGGTGTATGTGTTATTTCTTTTCCGCATTATATTTTATATAATTGAAATAATACATGTTGTGTGTTCGTGATCATCAATTGGAAATCCAACCTTTGGTTGTTGATTGATATTGATTGATCCTTGTACATTGGTCTTTGGTACCGTCCAAGTATTCCTTGTATTTGATAAAGACTCGCTATTGTTTTTTAGCTTTAGTAAAAATCAAATCAAGAGAGAGATATTAACTCCTAGAGATACTTTTATCTAGATTGAGTCTGACTGTCTAGTTGATTCTCTAGCAAATTATTTTGGAGTTAGTCCATACAGATTGCTAATCGAAATATTGGGTGATGTTTTTAGACCCCCCGCTTTTTCATTACTGAAAACACCGGGGGTACCAAAATACACCAAAAACTTTTTCTTAGGAAATCTGTATGGACAAACTCAACACACCTCCGAGAGTAAAAACTCAATCAAGTAAAGTAACTAGAGTTATCTCTCTCTCTCTTGTTGTTAGAACGTGTTAGAGCATTGCTCGGTCAAACTCGCATGCGTTGCTATCTCAAGCATGTTTGTCAATTTTAGTGATCAAAACTACATATCTTGATTTCTAGTTTACTTATGACTAAATCTCGGTCTAGGATAGTATAGTTGCAGGAAATCCTACACTACACCCCTCATATGATTTCATTGTTGATCAATTCCTTTTTAGGTTTACACTCTTAATTTTATTTATAAATCTTTGAATGTTCTTACAAGAAAGATAAAGAAGTCAAGAATGATCTCTGCTCTGAACTTCCTCTCTCCTATTTACTTGTTTCTTACTCAAAAAAGATCTCTCTCCTTCTTTACAACTCGAACGACTATTTATAAGAAAAAACATAGTGGATGACAGCTAATCTGTCCTTTATTTTCGGATATGATCTGCGATATTCTCGCAACCTTACAAATGTTAATTTCGCAAACTCTCTAATTTTCGCAGAACTATCATATCTTTCTCATGATCTTTGCCGACGTCATTTATTCTATCATTTCTGAAACTGTTCTGTGACGCTGTTATGCTGTGTCATTGATAATTTTGCTGAAACATTATCATTTCGAGATTCTGATCCTACAGATAGTCAGGTATAGTTGAGATCCAGACTCCATGGAGATTATCTTACGAAGACGAAGAACTACTCAAGGAACCAGTGGAACTTCATCCAACCAAAAGGTATGTGGAGACTTGAACTCATCTGTCACTCAAAAGTCTATCTACTCTATCTCCTACTCTTGAGACAAAATTCGTATAAGTATGATAATTTTCATACATACGCATTTGTTATTTCGAGCCGAGTTTACTCGCCTATATTTTTCTCGAAATATGTGTTGGTAAGCTTTTGCTTTAACCATTTTCATCTTTACCCGTGACGAAAGTCATGATGACGTTTCAATATTGAAAATAGCTTTGATGACGATAGTCGATTCTTTGTGTCTAACGACTATTATAACATTATAGAAGAATGTTTCAATGATTGAAATGTGGAGTTGAGATTACGTAACCAACTATGGATATAAGCATATATAGTGTGTTCGCACATTAGTGTATAAATCCATGTGTCGGAAACCAAGTGCGTGCATATGTGTGCATGCAGTATTGGTGAATGAGACAGGTTAGGTACGAGTACTGGCGGAAGTTTTCGTACCGAAATTTTCTGATGTAGTTTGTAAAGTTTGCAAAATGAAAACCAGTCACCTAGGTATGCGTACCCGTACGAGTACCCATGGAAGTTTTCAAACCGAAAATTTTTGCTGAGTTTCCAAACTTAAGTCTGGTATCTATGGTACACGTACACGTACGCGTACCTAAGCTGGTTATATTTCTCAAATCGGTAGTTTCATGAACTTAAACAATAAATCAATAAGGAATGCAATCTTTGCAAACCGTGGCTATATTGTTCATGAATTGATTCAAGTGAATCAAACCGATTTTGCTTCAATTGTGTCTATGTATAAAGATCTAAGCAATTAAACAACTCTTGAACTAGTTCTTGTGAGTCATTTGAACTAGTTATGAGAAAGATGAATACGGTTAATATGAAAGTGCTCATATGGCTAACCATTGGTTAACTATTTGTGAACCAACCCAATGTACACGTTTAGGTACGGTTACTCAAACCTAAATGAATACATTTCATTTGTGTGTGTGACAATCTAAGTTACGATCTAACGGTTGAAAGATATTAGCTTGGATAAGTCAGGTTTTTCATTTAACGGTGAATATTGAATGCTTTGTTACCAAGGTAACTGAGATTGCTAACCCTGATTTGAAAACTATACAAGGGAGACGTCTAGCAACTGGAAAAACTAATCCCCACACCTCCTGTGTGATACTATTTGGTTTTCCAGAGTCGATTCTCCTTTAACCGTAGGTTTCTTCTAGAGACCCTGTCGGTTAACGACTTAAAGACTTCATTGGAATTGTAAATCCAGACGAAACTACTTCTCTTGTAGTTGAGCGATCTGATCTTGCCATTTTCTATCGTACAAGTTCAATTGAATAATTGACTTGAGAGTATATCTCCGATAGGGCAAGATAAAAAGAAATCACAAACATCTTCGTCTCATCGTTTGTGATTCCGCAATATCTAGTTTCGCTACCATACGATTTAGATTATTGTGAGGTGATTGATAATACTAGGCTGATCTTCGAGAATATAAGTTCGGTTTATCAATTGGTTCCTGTTCACCTTGATTTTTATCAAAAGACGGAACAAACTTGTAGGTTTATCCGTGGGAGACAGATTTATCTATTATCGTAGACTTTTCTGTGTGATACAGATTTGTTTATTAAAGTCTTCGACTTTGGGTCGTAGCAACTCTTAGTTGTGGGTGAGATCAGCTAAGGGAATCAAGTGCATAGTATCTTGCTGGGATCAGAGACGTAAGGAGAGCAATTGTACCTTGAATCAGTGTGATATTGATTAGGGTTCAACTACAGTCCAGACCGAAGTTATTTTGTAGTAGGCTAGTGTATGTAACGGCTTAATACAGTGTGTTGTTCAATCTGGACTAGGTCCCGGGGTTTTTCTGCATTTGCAGTTTCCTCGTTAACAAATTTTTTGGTGTCTGTGTTATTTCTATTCCGCATTATATTTTGTTATATAATTGTCACATGTTGTGCGTTGTATCGATCAATTGTGAAATCCAACCTTTGGTTGTTGATTGGAAATTGATTGATCCTTGGATATTGGTCTTTGGTACCATCCAATTTTATTATCCTTGTATTTGATAAAGACTCGCAAATTCTTATTTGCTTGAGTAAAAATCAAATCAAGTGAGAGAGATATTAACTCCTCGATATACTTTTATCTAGATTGAGTGTGACTGTCTAGTTGATTCTCTAGAAAGTATATTGGAGTTAGTCCATACAGATTGCTAATTGAAATATTGGGTGTGGTTGTTAGACCCCCTCTTTTTCAATTGGTATCAGAGAAGGCAAACACGTTAAAGACCTTATCAGTATGTGTTTGTGGCGATCTGACTAGATGGACAGTAAAGTCTCTATAAACGCTTCACCAAGAATTTATCACAATCTTAGAGAATGTTCTAAAAACCTTGTTATTCTCCAAAGGAAGTTGGATGAACAAATCCGGGTCAACCGTGATCTTGTTGTAGAAATTGCAAAGCGTAAGGATTTGAAGTCAAGTGTTAAACAAAGTATATGCTTTGAAAAACTTGATAGAAGGAAGAACTTCTTAAATAAGATTATTGATGTTAACTCTTGTATGTTTTGTGAGTCACACAATCACGCTCAACATACATGTACATGTTTTCAGAAAAGTATAAAAGTGGCGAGCAATCTTCACAAGAAAGCTGAACAACTGTTTACTTATCTAAAAAGGTGTACAATACTAACAAGAAATCCCAAACAGGAAAGTACCGTTAGTATGGGAGCCTTTGCTTTAAAATCAACATCACCCTTTCAATGGTTTCTTGACAGTGGTTGTAGCCGACACATGACTGGTGACCTTTCTTGTTTTGTATCCATAAACGACTTTGAAGGAGGACCAGTGACTTTTGGAGATGAGAGTTGTTGCTATATTAGCAAGAAGGGTACAATCAAGCTTCCAGGTGTTCCAGAAATCCATGATGTAGTATACGTCAAAGGTATGACTTCAAATCTTAATTCTATTAGTCAAATTTGTGACAAAGGCCATAGAGTTGTCTTCAATGCAAATGGATGTGACATTATGGACAAATCTGGAAAAGTAATTTTTCAAGGAACTCGTGGTAAAAATAATTGTTATCTTCTTGATACTCAGTTTAGTAATTGTTGCAATTTGACTAAGGTGGAATCTACACATCTTTGGCATGAGCGTTTTGGTCACATCAATTATCGTCTCTTAACTAAGATCATTAACAAGGAACTTGTTAGAGGCATTCCCAAAATCAATTCAAAGATTTACGGAGTATGTGGTGCCTGTCAAAAGGGTAAACAAACGAAAGTTCACCATTAGTCATCTCGAGATATTCTCACTAAGGCTCCACTTTATTTAATTCATATGGATCTCTTATAACCAATTAAACAATCCACTGTTAGAGGAAAGAAGTACGCCTTAGTTATGGTAGATGAATACACTAGATTCACTTGGGTAGCATTCCTAGCTCATAAGAATGAAACCCTTGGTGAATTCAAGATTATTGTTAATAGGATCCAGAATGAACAAGGTCGCAAACTAAAGAAAATTAGAAGTGACCGTGGCACTGAATTCAAAGACACCAAAGTATTTGAATTTTGTGACAAACTGGGGATTATTCAACAATACTCACCACCCATCACTCCTCAAGCTAATGGAGTCGCTGAAAGAAAGAATAGGAATATTCAGGAAATGGTCAGGGTCATGCTCCATAATGAAAACTTACCTCAAAGGTTTTGGGGAAAAGCTGTTTTCACATCATGTTACTTGATCAACCGTGTCTATCTACTGTCTAAAACCCTAAACACTCCATATGAGTTGTGGTATGGTAGGTGTTAGAGCATTGCTCGGTCAAACTCGCATGCGTTGCTATCTCAATCATGTTTGTCAATGTTAGTGATCAAAACTATAAGTTTTGATTTCTAGTCTCTTATAGCTAAGTCTCGGACTAGGATAGTAAGTGTAGTTGAGCTCAAGGACTTCATGGCGATTCATCATACAAGAAGAAGATCTACTCAAGGAATCGGTGGAACTTCTCGACAAAAAGGTATGTGGATACTTGAACTTATCTGTCACTCAAAAGTCTATCTATTCAATCTCCTACTCTTTGAGACAAAAGTCGTATGCTATATATATAGACTAGATCATACACATTAGGTATTTCGAGCCGAGTATACCTCGCCTATCTATATCTCGAAATATTTGTTGGTAAGCTTTTCGCTTCGACCAAGTTTATCTTTACCTAGTGACGAAAGTCATGAATGTTTCAATCACTTTTAAAATTGCTTTGATGAGAAATAGTGTAACAACTATATAACGTCCTCTTAGAATGTTTCAATGATTGGAATGAGAGTTTAGATTACATAACCAATGGATTCCTTGAACCGAAGTTTTCGAACTTTGTTGATCAAGAGAACCGGAAGTATGGCAAGTGCCAAGTCCGCGAACTGCCGAAGTTCTCAAACCCTAGAATTTCTGCTGGAGTTGACAAACTACTTGCGTGAGCCAAGTCCACGAACCCAGTCCGCGAACCGGCGTAGTTCTCGAACCCGAGAATTTCTGCTGGAGTTTGTAAACTCTATCCGGTGTCTTAAGTCCGCGAACCTAGTCTTTGAGAAGGTTATATATCTAAAGATGATTACTGAACTTAATCTTAAAAGACTAAGGAATGCATTTGCAAACCGTGGCTATTAAAGTTCATGAACCGATTCGAGTGAATCAAATCATCTTTGCTTCAATTGTGTCTTGTGTAGTTACATAAGATTTCCTTGTAATTGAACAACTTTCTTAACTAGTTCATTTGATTCAATTGAACTAGTTATGGTGAAGAAGAACATGGTTGCTCATATGGTTAACCTCTTTGGGTAGACTATTGTTGAACCAACAATGTACACGTTTGGGTGCGGTTAACAAACCTAGAAGCGTACAGTCATTTGTGTATGACAAGCTAAGTTTTCGATCTAACGGTTGAGAAATATTAGCTTGAGTCTAAATCAGGTTTTCATCTAATTGTGAATAGTGATTTCTTTGTAACTAAGGCAAAACCCTGATTTGAAAGGCTATATAAAGGAGACATCTAGTATTGTGCAAAACTAATCCCCACACCTTACGTGTGATACTAGTTCGCATGCTAGAGTCGATTCTCCTTTAACCTTTATTTTTCTTCTAAAACCAGGTTAACGACTTAAAGACTTCATTGGGATTGTGAAGCCAGACCGATACTACTTTTATCGTAGTTGTGTGATCTGATCTTGCATCTTCTATCGTAACAGTACAATCATATTGATTGGCTTGAGATCGTGAGAGTTCTCCGATAGGAAAGATATAAAAAGTAATCACAAACACCTTCGTCTCATTGTTTGTGATTCCACGACATCTTGTTTCGCTACCATACAATTAATATTGTTGTGAGGTGATTGATTAATCTGGGCTGTTCTTCTGGAATATAAAACCATATTATCAATTGGTTCCTCTTCACCTTGATTATTATCAAAAGACGGAACAAAAACTTTTAGGGTTTTTCTGTGGGAAACAGATTGATCCTTTGATAGACTTGTCTGTGTGAGACAGATTTGTTTATTGTTAAATCCTGCGATTTTGGGTCGTAGCAACTCTTAGTTCTGGGTGAGATCAGCTAAGGGAATCCAATACGCAGTATCCTGCTGGGATCAGAGGCGTAGGGAGTACAACTGTACCTTGGATCAGTGGGAGACTGATTGGGGTTCAACTAGAGTCCAGTCCGAAGTTAGCTTGGAGTAGGCTAGTGTCTGTAACGGCTTAATAAAGTGTGTATTCAATCTGGACTAGGTCCCGGGGGTTTTCTGCATTTGCAGTTTCCTCGTTAACAAAACTTCTGGTGTCTGTGTTAATTCCTTTCCGCATTATATTCGATTATATAATAGAAATAATACAGGTTGTGCATTAGATCAATCAGTTGGATAGTCCGACCTAACGGTTGTTGATTGATATTGATTGATCCTTGGACATTGGTCTTTGGTACCGTCCAAGTTATTCCATGTGTTTGATTATAGACTCGCTGATTTCTATTAGCTTGAGTGAATCAAAACAAGAGAGAGATATTAACTCCTTGAGATACTTTTATCTAGATTGAGTCTGACTGTCTATTTGATTTTCTAGTAAGTGTTTCGGAGTTAGTCCATACAGATTTCTAATCAAAATATTGGGTGGTGTTGTTAGACCCACGCTTTTTCAATTGGTATCAGAGCAGGCAAACACGTTAAGACCTCACAAGTCTGTGTTTGTAGCGATCTAACTCTACGAATAAGAGTACTATCTCTGATAAACGCAATACCATAAATAAGAGTTCTATCTCGTCTAATTCTAAAAAGAAGGGTTCTACTAACTTGTACTTAGATAAACCTTCCACACTTACGATACAGACTAACACCGACATGTGTTCTTCTGGTAACCCTTCAATTGAACGGGAAACAGCTGAAGAGAGTCAATTGATTCTAAACCTTGCTAGAATCCAAGCTGATAGATTTATCGGTTAAAACACCATGTCGATGTTATACTTGGTGTAATAAGAGATTGCAAATCCAAAGGAAAATCTGATGTTCAGTCATCGTGTACGTCTCTTGAAGCTAGTCTCAGAAAAGATGCCTTGGAAATTGAACATCGCTTGAGTAAACTCTCTATTCAAGGATGCTCAAAGCAATCAAATATACCAAGTACTTCTGACATAAAAGATGGTTCATGTTCAGAAGCAAAAACAGAAACCCCTTCTTGTAAAAAGAATGTGCCTGGAGTCACCATCAATCAAAAAGGATGCACATCAAATGAAGGGAGAAACTCTTCTAACGATGGTTTTAAGGCTGTACTGTCTAATCATTCTGATGATCAGAAAGTATGTCTTGTCTGTGAAACAAAGAGTTCGGTGAAACAAAAGGGAACCTCTAAGTTGAAGAAAACTCCTTGGTTCAACTTCAACACACCTTAGATTTGATTCTTAAAGGTGTAACCGACATTCGTATGTCTAAACCAATTGGTTTTCGTACCTACCCTGTGTATGTTACCAGGAAAGTCAGTTCAATGAGTTCCTCAAACACTCAAGAACAAAACAAACATCTGAATATACATCGTCTAAAGGAAGATCGTGTGATGATCTCTGAAAATAACATTGCTCTTGTTGAGAAAGAAAGTTCAGATGAAAGAAGAAATATTAATGAATTGAGAGATAATCTGAAGAAGATAATTGAAGGGTATGAAGAATTCTTCAACAGGTTGTCTTCCTCATCAAACCAAAATTCTTCTGGTAAGAACTTAAACTATGTCTCGTATTTTGATGACAGTAAGTTTTATGATAATTTCTCACATAACAAGGGATCATTTCCTCGTCTCGGAAGGAAAAAGAAACTTGGCCACAAACACAAATCTCTTGATGAGCATATTGCTCATACCTGTGCTAATTAATCACAAGGTTTAAAAAGCTTACTCATAAAAACCCTGTTGAGTAAGATGTGTTGATATTCAGGTATACTTTTGGCATGCGCATCTGTTAAGTTGAGATATCTTCTTATCGTCCATAGCGAAACGATTGCAGACTTGTTGTGCCTAGAGTATTGTTTTGGTCTAAAGTTACTTCTCATTTTCTTTAAGAATTCCTCTGTTGAATCTTGGTTCTTGCTACATCCAGGTTCAAAAGTTTTTTTTAAAGCCATGTTTTAATTTTTTTATTTTGTTGGGCTTCTTTTTCTGGGTCATGTTGTACTCGAACGGATACCCGTGTTCTGGCACGAGTCGACTGTTAATAAAACCCTAGAATCTCTTTTCTAAGAGACCCTTATATACCAACTTGTGAGTTTCAAAAGTCACGTACGCATACTCTAGGTTGGTTTCTGGGTTATCAAGTATGTCTTCTTATTCATCTTGCTATGGTGGTTTCGCAAGAGGATTCCTTGACAAAGAAGTTGTTTTCGAGTCTAAGAAGAAAAGAACTCTTGTAGACGAAGATCATCCCAATGCTTCATGTTACTTTGCCTATGTCCATGAGGATGCTGAAAAGGATGATATGATTTCTGCTGAAGTTGTTCACGACTTTCTTAAGTACTTTGGAGAAGCAAAACAAGAGCTCATTGCTACTCTGAAAAATCTTGATGCTTTGAAAACTGAGTTGAAAAAGGTTACTAATGACCTTGGTCTCATAAAGTCATGCATCAATGATCTTCGCAAAGAGAATCACCACTCCGATGTTGCAATGAATGTTGTCTTTCACAAGCTCAAAGACCCCATGACTCGTGTAGTTCCTGAACCGTCCATATGATCTTAGTTCGTGTTCGGAAAGTGTACTGGAGTCTGTTTTCCTTTAGCTTGTTGATTTACTATTGTTGCCCAGTATGTCTTCTTTTTGGCTTAGTTGGAAGAATAACTAGTGCTTTGATTAGCGATGATTGTGACTACACATAGCTATTATTTTCATCTTCTTGTTTTTAGGTTTAAAATTCTAAAACTATTTGGATGATGATGGTTTGCAATATTTTTGATTTTGCAACTTGTTGTGGGATATTTGTGTTTACGTCCGTGAACTTTGTTGTCCCATATTTTGTCAAAAGTAAAGTCGTTCATGATCGATATTCATGTATTGGTTTAATAATGAATTGATTTTTGACAAATACAAAAGTTAAGCCTATATTTTCAACCCTTGATGGAAGATAGGTTAAAATCTTTTGTATCCAAGGATTATTGCTATTGTATATGCTTTTGCAAAAGAATGAATCCTTGTGTATTCCACGGTATAGATATTCATTGATCCATCCTTTTTGTATTACCATGAGGCTCCGTAATGTGTCTTATGTTGAGCACGATACGACTAAGTTGATTAATTTTTGATTAGCTTAGTTGGTTGTTTCGTAAGATACTTTATGTTGAGCATTTGTGAACTAAATTAATCATCTTGTTTGGTTATTTAGTTATTGCTCCGTAAGTTCTCTTATGTCGAGCAAAACAAATTACAATTAAATTTATTACATTTGTGATTAGTTTGATTGTGTATTCCAATTAGATTAATTATGGGATCTCTTGTAATTAGTCTAGTTGAGTTTTCATATATTCCATGAGTTTTTCTTGTGTTGAGTATATGAACGGCTATCTTAATCATTTTCTAATGGCTATGTTAGTCATTGCTCCGTAAGTTTACTTATGTTGAGCGCAATGAAATAAATTGATCACTTTTGTGGTTAATTTGATTATGTATTCCGATTAGATTATTCATGGGTTTACTTATGAATAATTTGATTGAGTGTTGGATATAAAAATCATTCTCATGGTTTTGGTGTCCAATAAAATCCTTTGTTTCTCTTGAAATTAAGATCGCTCGTTGTTGTTCCCTTGGGAATGACATCTAATGGGGGAAAGTTCTTTTGAACTTGTGCTTAATGGTCATATCTTGAGGGGTGTGCGGCTGTGGAATTTTAGAGGGGTTATCTTGTATCTTTAAACTCCTTGATGAATGTTGTTAGCTTCGGCTATATGATTGCATCTAAATAAGATGATGTGTGTTTCTTTCTCTCAGTAATGAAATGTCTCTTACGGAAATTTCATTATGATCCCGTTCTTGTACCTTTGCCAATTTTATTGACAAAAAAAGGGAGAATTAATATGTAGTTCACACTACAAATACATATGGTTTTCGGATCATTGTGTAAGGGGGAGTGGTTTTCATGTGAGATGGAGTATTGACTAAGGGGGGGTGATACATATGACCATAGTATTATTGTTGAAGTTGTGATACAATTGGACTTTGACACTGTCTAATAATACTATGACATTGTATAACAATGATCGAGACCGATGCTTTCTCATTGTTGTAGCTACGGATCTTCAACAACGGTGATGCTAAACTTACAACCTTTGGGATCATTGGAGTACTTGGAAGTGACGAAGATTTCGAGGAATGTTGAAGATTAAACATGTGGAATAGGAGCTAATAAAGTTTCATTATCTTTTTTGTATTCCATATGCATTGATAGTTTTGTCACTAAAATTGACAAAGGGGGAGATTGTTAGAGCACTACTCGGTCAAACTCGAATGTGTTGCTATCTCAAGCATGTTTTTCAATGTTAGTGATCAAAACTATAAGTCATGATTTCTAGTCTCTTATAGCTAAGTCTCGGACTAGGATAGTAAGTGTAGTTGAGCTCAAGGACTTCATGGCGATTCATCATACAAGAAGAAGATCTACTCAAGGAATCGGTGGAACTTCTCGACAAAAAGGTATGTGGATACTTGAACTTATCTGTCACTCAAAAGTCTATCTATTCTATCTCCTACTCTTTGAGACAAAAGTCGTATGCTATATATATAGACTAGATCATACACATTAGGTATTTCGAGCCGAGTATACCTCGCCTATCTATATCTCGAAATATGTGTTGGTAAGCTTTTCGCTTCGACCAAGTTTATCTTTATCTAGTGACGAAAGTCATGAATGTTTCAATCACTTTGAAAATTTCTTTGACGAGAAATAGTGTAACAACTATATAACTTCCTCTAAGAATGTTTCAATGATTGGAATGAGAGTTTAGATTACATAACCAATGGATTCCTTGAACCGAAGTTTTCGAACTTTGTTGATCAAGAGAACCGGAAGTATGGCAAGTTCCAAGTCCGCGAACTGCCGAATTTCTCAAACCCGAGAATTTCTGCTGGAGTTGACAAACTAATTGTGTAAGCCAAGTCCTCGAACCGGCGTAGTTCTCGAACTCGAGAATTTATGCTGGAGTTTGTAAACTCTATCCGGTATCTTAAGTCCGCGAACCTAGTCTGCGAACTTGAGAAGGTTATATATCTAAAGATGATTTCTGAACTTAATCTTAAAAGACTAAGGAATGCATTTGCAAACCGTGGCTATTAAAGTTCATGAACCGATTTGAGTGAATCAAATCATCTTTGCTTCAATTGTGTCTTGTGTAGTTACATAAGATTTCCTTGCAATTGAAAAACTCTCTTAACTAGTTCATTTGAGTCAATTGAACTAGTTATGGTAAAGAAGAACATGGTTGGTATGAAACCCTCATATGGTTAACCTCTTTGGGTAGACTATTTTTGAACCAACAATGTACACGTTTGGGTGCGGTTAACAAACCTAGAAGCGTACAGTCATTTGTGTATGACAAGCTAAGTTTTCGATCTAACGGTTGAGAAATATTAGCTTGAATCTAAATAAGGTTTTCATCTAAAGGTGGATAGTGATTGCATTGTAACTAAGGCGAAACCCTGATTTGAAAGGTTATATAAAGGAGACATCTAGTATTGTGCAAAACTAATCCGCACACCTTACGTGTGATACTAGTTTGCATGCTAGAGTCGATTCTCCTTTAACCATTGGTTTTCTTCTAAAACCAGGTTAACGACTTAAAGACTTTATTGGGATTGTGAAGCCAGATCGATACTGCTTTTATCGTAGTTATGTGATATGATCTTGCATCTTCTATCGTAACAATACAATCATATTGATTGGCTTGAAATCGTGAGAGTTCTCTGATATGCAAGATATAAAAGTAATCACAAACACCTTCGTCTCATTGTTTGTGATTCCACGACATCTTGTTTCGCTACCATACGATTAAGATTGTTGTGAGGTGATTGATTAATCTAGGCTGTTCTTCGGGAGTAGAAGACCGGATTATCAATTGGTTCCTGTTCACCTTGATTATTATCAAAATACGGAACAAAAACTTTTAGGGTTTTTATGTGGGAAACAGATTGATCCTTTGATAGACTTGTCTTTGTGAGACAGATTTGTTTATTGTTAAGGCCTGCGATTTTGGGTCGTAGCAACTCTTAGTTGTGGGTGAGATCAGCTAAGGGAATCAAGTGTGCAGTATCCTGCTGGGATCAGAGGCGTAGGGAATACAACTGTACCTTGGATCAGCGGGAGACTGATCGGGGTTCAACTATAGTCCAGTCCGAAGTTAGCTTGGAGTAGGCTAGTGTCTGTAGCGGCTTAATACAGTGTGTATTCAATCTGGACTAGGTCCCGGGGTTTTTCTTCATTTGCGGTTTCCTCGTTAACAAAACTTCTGGTGTCTGTGTTATTTACTTTCCGCATTATATTTGATTATATAATAGAAATAATACAGGTTGTGCGTTAGATCAATCAATTGGATAGTCCGACCTAACGGTTGTTGATTGATATTGATTGATCCTTGGACATTGGTCTTTGGTACAATCCAAGTTATTCCTTGTGTTTTGATTATAGACTCGCTGATTTCTATTAGCTTGAGTGAATCAAAACAAGAGAGAGATATTAACTCCTTGAGATACTTTTACCTAGATTTAGTTTGACTGTCTGGTTGATTCTCTAGTAAGTTTTTCGGAGTTAGTCCATAAAGATTGCTAATCAAAATATTGGGTGGTGTTGTTAGATCCCGGCTTTTTCAGTAGGAAACCCAACTTACACTATCTTAGAGTATTCGGAAGTAAGTGCTACATCCTAAAAGATCGAGAACATAGAGGGAAATTTGATACTAAAAGTTATGAAGGTATCTTTTTGGGGTATGCGTCTGATAGTCGTGGTTTTCGAGTCTTTAATCTCATAACCCAAGTGATGATGGAATCTGCAAACGTCATTAGTGACTTTCATCATGATTTTTCTCCTGCTGAATTTCCTCCAACCGAGACAACTGAGAAAGTCAAAGAAGTTTCGGATTTAGTTGAAGTTACACCTACTGTTACTGATCCTGATCTTTCGAGTGACGAGGAAAAAAAAGACTAATCAGATTGTACCTATTGAACAAGAACGTGTCCCTCCACGACACCTCTGGTTCAAACAAATCATGATCCAAATAGTATCATTGGAGGAAGAGATTCTACTGCAAAGACTAGAGGACAACTTCAAAATTTGTGCAATTTTAGCTGTTATCTCTCACAAGTAGAACCAAGGAATATTGATGAAGCTCTTAGCGATCCATTATGGGTGAATGCAATGCATGAGGATTTAAATCAATTTCAAAGACAAGATGTATGGAAGCTTGTACCTTGTCCTCCAAATATCAATATTATGGGAACCAAATGGATATTTAAGAACAAGTCTGATGAGTTTGGCACCATTGTCAGAAACAAAGCAAGACTTGTCGCTCAAGGATACTCACAAATCGAAGGAATCGACTTTGACGAAACCTGTGCTCATGTGGAACGCCTTGAGTCCATCGGATTGTTATTAGCTCATGATTGTTTTCTTAAGGTAAAGCTATTTCAAATGGACATCAAATCCGCTTTTTTAAACGGAACCTTAAAGAAAGAAGTCTATGTAGCTCAACCTAAGGTATTTGAAAACTATGACTTCCCAGATCACGTCCTTAAACTAAATAAGGCGCTATATGGGTTGAAACAAGCACCTCGTGCCTGGTTCGAAAAACTGACCTCATCTCTTCTTGGGAAAGGTTTTTCGAGAGGAGTTGATAAAACACTGTTTACCAAGTGGAGTGGGAAAGATGTTGTGATTGCTCAAGTTTATGTAGATGATATCATCTATGGATCAACATCATAGAAACTTGCACAAAAATTTCAAGTATCTTTTGGAAAGGAGTTTGAAATGAGCAACGTTGGTGAATTAAAATTCTTTTTGGGTTTACAAATTCAACAACACAGGGATGGAATTTACTTATATAAAGAGAAATATGCTAAAGATATTGTCTCAAGATTTGTCCTTGATAAGTCCACTCCTAAACTAAATCCTATGCCTGCCACTGGTAAACTGCATCGAGATGATAAAGGTGTAAATGTGGATCAAAAAATATATCGATCTATCATTGGAAGCCTTCTATATCTTACAGCCACTCGACCTGATATTTCTTTAAGTATTAATTGTTGTGCTAGGTTTCAGGAAAATCCGAAGGAATCTCATCTTGCAACTGCAAAAAGGATCATACGCTACATCAATCACACTGCAGGTTATGGTCTATCTTACACTTTTGATACTAACACTGATCTTACTGCCTATTCAGATGCAGATTGGGCAGGATGTGTGGAAGATAGAAAAAGTACTTCAGGGGGTTTCTACTATGTAGGAATGAATCTTGTAGCTTGGCATAGCAAGAAACAAAATTCACAATCCCTCTCAACATGTGAAGTAGAATGCATCGTTGCAGGCTCATGTTGTACTCAACTTCTATGGATGAAACAAATTCTTGTTGATTATGGAATCAACACTGGAATAATGAGAATCTTATGCGACAATACCAGTGCAATTCGCATAACAGAAAATCAAGTTGAGCACTCAAGAAATAAGCACATCTACATAAGGTATCATTTTATTCGAGATCTTTATGAGAATGGTATCATTACTATGGAATTTTTGCCCTCGGAACAACAATTGGATGATATTCTCACTAAACCACTAGATATTGCTACGTTTCAAAACTTACGACAGTCTATTGGTGTTGTTTTGGTTCATTAGTCGTCCATAACTCTTGCCCCTGTGCTTATCTCGATCCTTTGGGCAATTGAGTTTGGAACTTCTTGAGGTGAAAAGTTGTTTTCCACATTTGTTTCTAGTAGGTGTATCTTCTAAGTATCTTAGTGTTACAATAAAATCCTTCTTTTCTTGTAAAAGTAAGGTCGCTCTTGTTGTTCTCTGGGAATGACATCAAATGGGGGAGAGTTCTTTTGAACTTGCGCTTAATTTCCATATCTTTGTGGGGAGTGCGGCTGTGGAATTATTTAGGGGTTATCTTGTATCTTTATAAACTCTTTGTTGAATGCATTTAGCTTCGGCTTTATGATTGCATCTAAATAAGTTGATATGTACTTTTCTTTGGTCTTGAAGCGTCTTCGAGGAAATTTCATTAGGATCTTGTTTTCGTACCTTTTCCAATTTTATTGACAAAAAGGGGGAGAATTAATATGTAGTTCACACTAAAATTACATATGATTTACGTGTTTTACGGGTCATTATTTAATGGGGAGTGGTTTTCATGTTGAGACGAAAGTATTGACTAAGGGGGAGTGATACATATCACCATAGTATTGTTGTCGAAGTTGTGATATAAGAACTTCAATGTTGTATAATAATACTATGACACCGTATAACAATGATCGAGAGCTTTTGTTTTCTCATTGTTATGGCTACGGAACTTCAACAACTATGATGCTGAATTGAACATCTATGGAATCATGGGAGTACTTGGAAAAGACGAAGTTTTCGATTAATATTGAAGCACCAAGGAGATCAAGCATGTGGACGAGAATCCACAAAGTTTTATCTATTTTTTAATCCATATGTATTGATAGTTTTGTCACTAAAATGGACAAAGGAGGAGACTATTAGAGCATTGCTCGGTCTAACTCGCATGCGTTGCTATCTCAAGCATGTTTGTCAATGTTAGTGATCAAAACTATATATCTTGATTTCTAGTTTACTTCTGACTAAGTCTCGGTCTAGGATAGTTAGGTATAGTTGAGCTCCAGACTCCATGGCGATTATCTTACGAAGACGAAGAACTACTCAAGGAACCAGTGGAACTTCATCCGACCAAAAGGTATGTGGAGACTTGAACTCATCTGTCACTCAAAAGTCTATCTACTTTATCTCCTACTCTTGAGACAAAAGTCGTATAAGTATGATAGTTTTCATAAATACGCATTTGCTATTTCGAGACGAGTTTACTCGCCTATCTTTTTCTCGAAATATGTGTTGGTAAGCTTTTGCTTTAACCATTTTCATCTTTACCCGTGACGAAAGTCATGATGACGTTTCAATCTTGAAAATAGCTTTGATGACGATAGTCGATTCTTTGTGTTTAACGACTATTATAACATTATAGAAGAATGTTTCAATGATTGAAATGTGGAGTTGAGATTACGTAACCAAATATGGATATAAGCATATATAGTGTGTTCGGTTAGTGTATAAATCCATGTGCCGGAAACCAAGTGCGTGCATATGTGTGCATGCGGTATTGGTGAAGGAGACAGGTTAGGTACGCGTACCTAAGCTGGTTATATTTCTCAAATCGGTAGTTTCATGAACTTAAACAATAAATCAATAAGGAATGCAATCTTTGCAAACCGTGGCTATATTGTTCATGAATTGATTCAAGTGAATCAAACCGATTTTGTTTCAATTGTGTCTATATATAAAGATCTTAGCAATTGAACAACTCTTGAACTAGTTCTTATGAGTTATTTGAACTAGTTATGAGAAAGATGAATACGGTTAATATGAAAGTGCTCATATGGCTAACCATTGGTTAAATATTTGTGAACCAACCCAATATACACGTTTAGGTATGGTTACTCAAACCTAAATGAATACATTTCATTTGTGTGTGTGTGTGTGACAAGCTAAGTTTCGATCTAACGGTTGAAATATATTAGCTTGGATAAGTCAGGTTTTTCATCTAACGGTGAATATTGAATTCTTTGTTACCAAGGTAACTTATATTGCAAACCATGATTTAAAAACTATATAAGGGAGACGTCTAGCAACTGGAAAAACTAATCCTCACACCCCATGTGTGATACTAGTTGGTTTGCTAGAGTCGATTCTCCTTTAACCGTAGGTTTCTTCTCGATACCCTGTCGGTTAACGACTTAAAGACTTCATTGGGATTGTGAAGCCAGACGAAACTACTTCTCTTGTAGTTGAGCGATCTGATCTTGCCATTTTCAATCGTAATAGTTCAATTGAACAATTGATTTGAGATCATATCTCCGATAGGGCAAGATAAAAATAAATCACAAACATCTTCGTCTCATCGTTTGTGATTCCGCAATATCTAGTTTCGCTACCATACGATTTAGATTATTGTGAGGTGATTGATAATACTAGGCTGTTCTTCGGGAATATAAGTCCGGTTTATCAATTGGTTCCTGTTCACCTTGATTTTTATCAAAAGACGGAACAAACTTGTAGGTTTATCTGTGGGAGACATATTTATCTATTATCGTAGACTTTTCTGTGTGATACAGATTTGTTTATTAAAGTCTTTGACTTTGGGTCGTAGCAACTCTTAGTTGTGGGTGAGATCAGCTAAGGGAATCAAGTGCGTAGTATCCTGCTGGGATCAGACACGTAAGGAGCGCAACTGTACCTTGAATCAGTGTGATATTGATTAGGGTTCAACTACAGTCCAGACCGAAGTTAGTTTGTAGTAGGCTAGTGTCTGTAGCGGCTTAATACAGTGTGGTGTTCAATCTGGACTAGGTCCCGGGGTTTTTCTGCATTTGCGGTTTCCTCGTTAACAAAATTTTTGGTGTCTGTGTTATTTCTATTCCGCATTATATTTTGTTATATAATTGAAATATCACAGGTTGTGCCTATCGAGCAATTGTGAAATCCAACCTTTGGTTGTTGATTGGAAATTGATTGATCCTTGGATATTGGTCTTTGGTACCAGTCAAGTTTATTATCCTTGTATTTGATAAAGACTCGCAAATTCTTATTTGCTTGAGTAAAGATCAAATCAAGTGAGAGAGACATTGACTTCTCGATATGCTTTTCTCTAGATTGAGTCTGACTGTCTAGTTGATTATCTAGAAAGTATATTGGAGTTATTCCATACAGATTGCTAATCGAAATATTGGGTGTGGTTGTTAGACCCCCGCTTTTTCAGAATGTTTACAGAATTGAATCTGTGAACCTAACTACAAAGAGAGTTCTTGGACGGTACCAAAGACCAATGTCCAAGCATCAAGCATGTCTTATCCAACTAACAAGGTTGAACTTCGCACTGTGATTGATCAACGCACAACCTGTGATATTTGAATTATAAAGATAAACAATATAATGGGGAAAAAGAAATAACACAGAAACCAGAAGTTTTGTTAATGAGGAAACCGCAAATGCAGAAAAACCCCGGGACCTAGTCCATATTGAACACCAAACTGTATTAAGGCGCTACAGACACTAGCCTACTACCAATTAGCTTCATTCTGGAATGTAGTTGAACACGAACTCAGTCTCCCACTGATTCAGGTACAATCACGCTCCTTACGCCTCTTGAATCCTAGTAGGACTCTGTGCAATTGATTTCCTTAGACGGTCTCACACTAACTAAGACTTTCTTCAACTCAATTAAAGACTTTAAACCAAACCTTCCTCGCACAGATTAAGCCTATTTATTGATTTCCTGATTTACGATCTAAATGGATGATTAGATCAAACGATAGATCCAGGTGATGGAAATCGATAGTAACTTAGAAAAAAGTCTGGTTATCCTCAAAATCCGGACTTATGCAATCCTAAGTGCATCCTAGATTATTCACCTCACAAGTATAAAACTTGCGCAATCAAAAAAGTATGAGATGAAGAGACTTTGTTGATTACTATCTATCTTGATTGATGGAGAAAGGCTCTACAAACAATCAAGATCAGGATACTCAAGTTGTCAAGATAAAAGATAATTGGACCTAGCTTCACGAATCCCAATGAAGTATTTGTAGTCACTAAACCCTAAAAGATTTTCTGGAGAGGACGACTCTAGATACAACTAGGACACACCAAAAAGTAGTGTCAGGATTCAAAGATCACAGTTTCCAAGAGTTCCCCTTATATAGACTTTAAAAGCCTAGGTTGCTTTAGGTTTAAGCAATCAATATTCACCATTAGATGAAAGCTTTAAATCTTATTCACATATTCAAGATATACACTATGGTTAGGTAAACCGTAACCGAACCGTGTATACAGATTATGTTCAATATGGTTAGCCGAAACTATCCTATTTGAACTTAAAAGCTTAACACTGATTTTCATGTTCACAAGACATTAATATTAAGTCACAATTATGTGATCAAATGAGTCTAGTGTTAATTAGATAATTGATCAAATGCTCGTAATTAAATCACAATCGAAATAATTTGTAATGTACAGAGTACAAGTACTTGTACTGTTCGTGAATCGGCTGAGTCATAGTACGTGGACCGGTTTGTAAAATTATACGCGATGACTGAGTTCCGGAGTCAACAGAACTTCTCAGTTCATAAACCGGTTTGCACATTTATGCAATTACCGAGTTCCGGACTCTTACAGAACTTTTCAGTTCACGTACCGGTTTGCAAACTTTGAACTAATTCAAAGTTCCGGAGTCTACATAGTTCACGTACCGGTTTGCAAAATTTGGACCTTTGCCGGTTCTGGAGTTCACAGAACGTCCAGTTTATGTACCGGTTTGGGTACTAAACTGGTTCTAGAACATAGAACTGTTTTGTCTCACATACCGGTTTGATTATTTTAATCTGGTTCCCTTACCACAGTTCCACAATGGTTTGTATAAGAATATATATACATATCCGGATCACGAAACAAATAGATTTTCCCATGATGTACATACGAGTATGCATATCACACAAATCTGAAAGTCGGTATATAGCTACTCCGCTACGTGTACGAATACATGTAATACGGCGTCAAATAAATTCTGAATGTAGTAGTTTTCTGTTTTTCTAAATCGATTCGAAACATTCCTGAATAACATCAATGACACATATCACTGTTCCCGGCTATTTCCAAATGATAAACTTGATTCATGATTTTATTTCGAACAATAAATTGTTCTCCACTGAATTTGATCAAGTATGAACAAATTTTCACTAAGCTTAGTCATTATATTTCGAAAAATCCGTAAACTAAATAATTAGTTCTCGACTCGAAATTATTGTCTATGCAAGCTAGTATAATTAGTTATGTGAAAATCATCTCAAGATAGAAAGTGAATATAACTTGAGAAATAGGTGGTTCAGTCTTCACTTACCTTTTGTTGATGAAGTTATCCAAAAACATCGGTTGATCTTCGCCTTCAAACGGTAGAACGCAAATGATGAATGGTTCGTTTCTCAAATCCATTATCCTAGACCGAGACTTAACTAATTGTAGATTAGAAACAAGATATATTTTTTGAAAAAGCGGGGGTATAACAACGACACCCAATAATTCGTTCGGTAATCTGAATGACTAAACTCTAATATAATTCCGAGAGAACCAACTTAAAAGCGAGACTCAATCAAGAAATATATCAAAGAGTTTTTATCTCTTTCTCAATACAATCAGTAAATCAACTAGATAGAAATCTGTAAGACTGATTGAAATGAGAATAACTTGGACGGTACCAAAGACAAATGCCCAAATGTCAATCAAGTTCTATCCAACAATCAAAGTCGAATTTATCAACTGATTGAACTAAGCACAACCTGTGATAATTCAATTATATAAACAAATTCAATGCGAAAAACAAATAACACAGACACCAGAAATTTTGTTAACAAAGAAACCGCAAATGCAGAAAACCCCCGGGACATAGTCCATATTTGAACACCACATTGTATTAAGCCACCACAGACACTAGCCTACTACAAGTTAACTTCAGACTGGAATGTAGTTGATCCCTAACCAAGTCTCACACCGATTAAGGTACAGTCACATTCCTTACACCTCTATAACCAAGTCGGATTCTGCGCACTTGATTCCCTTAGCTGATCTCACCCATAACCAAGAGTTGCTACGATCCAAAGTCGAAGACTTATAAACAAATCAGTCTCCCAAAGATATGCCTATCCTTTATTCTGTTTGTTCCGTCTTTTGATACAAGGTGAATAGGAACCAACTAATAATCCGGTCTTACACTCTCGAAGAGTAGCCTAAAAATATTAGTCACCTCACAATAACCTAACTGATTTACAGAAGAAGTTATTGCGGAATCACAAAAGTCTGAGACTAAGAACTGTTTTGATTACTTTTTATATCTTACCAATCGGAGATAAATCTCGAGTAAATCTTAGAGAAGATAAAACTCAATACGATAAAACAAGTAAGATCAGAATACGCAACCATAGAGAAAATAGTTGGATATGGATTCACGAATCCCAAATGAAGTCTTCAAGTCGTTAACCTAATAATGGTTTTGGAAAACCTAGGTTAAAGGAGAATCGACTCTAGTTTGCAACTAGGACACAAGAAAATGCCGGGATTAGGTTTTCCAATTGCTAGAGTTTCCCCTTATATAGTCTTTCAAATCAGGGTTGCTTATTATCAAAGCTAAGATAGCTTAGTAACAAAGCATTCAATATTCACCGTTAGATGAACTTCTGATTTAAGATTCAAGCTAAGTCTGCTAATAAATAAAGCAATTAATCTCCACCGTTAGATGGTCTTAACTTGTTACACACAAATGAAATATACTTATATTTAGATGTGGGTAACGTACCTAGATGTGTATATTGGGTTGGCTCAATAACAGTTAAACGAAGTTAGCCATATTTTGACTCAGCCGTATTCATCTAACACTTCATTCAGCCAAGGTTTGCAAAGTTAATTTGCATTCCTTAAATCATAAATGTTCTAGTTCATGAGTATGAGAATCATACATTAGCAATTTTAGAACTTAACCACTGTGTTCGCAAACAACAACTCTGTACCTTGGCCTAGTCAAGCCGTTCGCAAACCCGGTTCGCGAAGAACCGTTCCGGACCTAACTCAGGTAAACCCGTTCGCATATTAGGTACGCAAACAAGAGTTTCAGACCTGAATCATCACAATACAGTTCGCATACTGGGTATGCATACCGTGTTGTATGCGACGTGGGTAATTGTTCTAAACTCTCATTTCAATCATTGAAACATCCTTAGAAGACAACAATAGTAACCTCACACATACCATTAGCTTCAAGTAATTTTCAAGTGATCGAATGATCAATACGAAACTTCCCGAGCTAACATCAAATGACTGTCTCACACAAACCATATAAGATGTTTAAGGTAATTTTCACATGATCATCTTTTGACTTAATATTTAGTTTCCAACAAATAAATTTTTTCCAACTAAACTCGTCAAGAATACTGAAAAAGCGGGTGTCTAACAGCCACACCCAATATTTCGTTCGACAATCTGTATAGACAACTCCAATACAATTCCAAGAGAATCAACTAGACAGTCAGATTCATTCACGGAAAAGTATCCAAGAGTTATATCTCAATTTCTCAATTTAATCAGCAAATCAAACAGATAGAATCCGTGAGCCTGATTATTATGAAAAATAACTTGAACGGTACCCAAGACCAATGTTCAAGTGTCAATCAATTTCAATCAACAACCAAAGGTTGGATTTAACAATTGATTGAACTACGCACAACCTGTGATATTTCAATTAGATAAACAAATATAATGCGGAAAAAAATAACACAGACACCAGAAATTTTGTTAATGAGGAAACCGCAAATGCAGAAAAACCCCGGGACCTAGTCCAGATTGAACACCACACTGTATTAATCCACTACAGACACTATCCTACTACAAGATTAACTTCGGACTTGAATGTAGTTGAGCCCTAACCAATATCACACTGATTAAGGTACAGTCGTTGTTAGAGCGTAGCTCGGTCGACCTCGCATGCGTTGCTATCTCAAGCATGTTTGTCAATGTTAGTGATCAAAACTATAAGTTTTGATTTCCAGCCTTCATAGCTAAGTCTCGGACTAGGATAGAAAAGTGTAGTTGAGCTCAAGGACTTCATGGCGATTCATCATACAACGACGAAGATCTATACAAGGAACCGTGGAACTTCATCAACAAAAAGGTATGTGGAGACTTGAACTTATCTATCACTCAAAAGTCTATCTATTCTATCTCCTACTTCTTATGAGACAAAAGTCGTATGCTATATAGACTAGATCATACACATTTGACTTTTCAAGATGAGCATTCATTGCTTATCTTTTATCTCGAAATCGTGTGTTGGTAAAGTGTTTCGCTTTGATCAAGTTTATCTTCACCTAGTGACGAAAGTCATGAAAAGTTTCAATCACTTTGAGAATTGCTCTGACGTGAATCAGCCTGTGAATAACGGCTACATAGCGTCCTCTGAGAATGTCTCAATGATTGAAATGAGAGTTTAGATTACATAACCATGTATTCCTTGAACCGAAGTTTTCGAACTTTTTTGATCAAGAGAAATCGGGAGGATTGTGGAATTGGCTTGCCAAGTCCGCGAACCCAGTCCGCAGACTCAGTCCGCGAACTGTCGGAAGTTCTCGACCGAGAATTTTTGCTGGATTTTTCAAAACTCGTTTGTGTGCTAAGTCCGCGAACTGGCGGAAGTTCTCTTCCCGAGAATTTCTGCGGAGTTTGGAAAACTCAACCGATTAACTTAAGTCCGCGAACTTGTTTGTGAACTTAAGAGGTTATGATCTAAAGATGTGCTTTGAACATGAAACATTAAATTACTAAGGAATACTTTATGTAAACCATGGCTATAATGTTCATGAGCCGATTCAATCGAATCGAATCATGTTTGTTTCAATTGTGTCTTATGTAGTTACATAAGATCTCATAGCAATTGAACAACTTTTAACTAGTTCATTTGAGTCAATTGAACTAGTTATGGTGAAGAAGAACAAGGTTGATATGAAATGCTCATATGGTTAACCTTTTTGGGTTACTATGTTGAACCAACATACACGTACACGTTTGGGCATGGTTTTCATAAACCCAGTAAACGTCTACCCAAGTGTGTATGACAAGATAAGTTTTCGATCTAATGGTTGAGAAATATTAGCTTGAATCTAAATCAGGTTTTCATCTAACGGTGAATAAGGATTGCTTTGTACCTAAGGAAAACCCTGATTTGAAGGCTATATAAAGGAGACATCTGGCATTGTGCAAAACTAATCCCCACACGTCTGTGTGCTACTAGTGCGCCCGCTAGAGTCGATCTCCATTAACCTTTGATTTTCTTCTCTAAAATCAGGTTAACGACTTGAAGACTTCATTGGGATTGTGAAGCCAGACCGATACTACTTTTATCGTAGTTGTGTGATCTGATCTTGCATCTTCTATCGTACGAGTACAATCGATTGATTGGCTTGAGATCGTGAGAGTTATCCGATAGGCAAGATAAAGAAGTCACAAACATCTTCGTCTCACTGTTTGCGATTCCTCGAAAATCCGCTTGTGTAGTCAGGAAGGATTGTAGAGAGGTGATTGATTAATCTAGGCTGTTCTTCAGGAATATAAGACCGGATTATCAATTGTTTCCTGTTCACCTTGATTTTATATCTTAAGACGGAACAAAACCTAGGGTTTATCTGTGGGAGACAGATTTATCCTTTGATAAACTTTTTTGTGTGAGACAGATTTGTTTATTATCAAGTCTGCGATTTCGGGTTGCAGCAACTCTTGATTGTGGGTGAGATCAGCTAAGGGAATCAAGTGCACAATATCCTGCTGAGATCAGAGGCTTAGGAGTACAACAGTACCTTGGATCGATGGGAGACTGATTGGGGTTCAACTATAGTCCAGACAAAAGTTAGTTTGCAGTAGGCTAGTGTATGTAGCGGCTTAATACAGTGTGTATTCAATCTGGACTAGGTCCCGGGGTTTTTCTGTATTTGCGGTTTCCTCGTTAACAAAACTTCTGGTGTCTGTGTTATTTCCTTTCCGCATTATATTTTATATAATTGAAATAATATAGGTTGTGCGTTCATGATCATCAATTGGGAATCCAACCTTTGGTTGTTGATTGATATTGATTGATCATTGGACATTGGTCTTTGGTACCGTCCAAGTTAATCCTTGTATTTGATAAAGACTCGCTATTGATTTTTGATTGAGTAAAAATCAAATCAAGAGAGAGATATTAACTCCTTGAGATACTTTTATCTTGAGCCTGACTGTCTAGTTGATTCTCTAGCAAAGTATTTCGGAGTTATTCCATACAGATTGCTAAGCGAAATATTGGGTGGTGTTGTTAGACCCCCGCTTTTTCAATTGGTATCAGAGCAGGCAAACACGTTCAAGACCTTACAAGTCTGTGTTTGTAGCGATCTGACTCTATGGACAGTAGTGTTATCTCCATAAATGCACCACCAGATCCAAGGATTTCAGAATTCTCTTCCATGAATGATTTAATTAAATCTGTAGAAGAAATTCTATCTAAACCTCCACCAGGTTTAAAATCCCTTGAAGTGTTTTCAGGGCTTGAAAAGAAGCTTGAGAGCTTATCTCTTGATGTTGAGTTATACCTCCAGAAAGAGCAAGAATCTCTTGACAGGATAAATCAAGTTATGATGAATAATATTTATGTTGAGGTTGATATTGATTTACTAATCAGTGAGAGCAATGCTCCTCTTCTGCGTAATCCAATTAGTTGTAACAAACTAAACGAATTACAAGAGGAGTTTAAATCTCAATCATCTGAGTGTATCACCTCAAAGCATGAATTGATTCGTTGCTCAATTCCTGATACTTCATATATTATTGCCTTCTTTTATGAAGAAGCTAGGATGTCTCTGTTTATCAAAAGAGTTTTCCCTCGCAGTACTAAAAACTATCTGCAGAAACTGTTTTTTATAAGTTGGAAAACAAGAAATCAGAAACACAAATCCTTTTGGGATCTCTTGAAGTTCTTTGATAGACTTATAAAAATAGTTTCTTGGGTGTTTCTCAACACTACAAGATGTAAGAGTGCTGGAAAGAAACTCTCTCTTGGTGCCATGGTGATCAAGACAATGTTCATCTCAACACAACTTGTTTGTGTTGAAAGTGCATCCTCACCAAGGAATGCCCTGTTACGGTAAAGGAAGCACGAGAACTGGGGCACACAGATTGTGTTCAGTAAGGATGTAGAATTCAATTGAATTCTTATAAAAAGGTATGTCTATAAACTTGAGCAATATTTGTGTTTTTCCTTTCTTAAGTACTTATTATGATCCATGTACCTTTCTTATCGTTCATTTCTACCTAACTTGATCCGTGTTTAAGGTTCTTATATGTTTAGGTTTGAAAATAGTTGTTCGGGATGTTTGGACTTCATAGTTCACATTCCAGGGATGCATACCATCATTTAAAATCTAAATCCAGGGGTTTAAGTTCGCAAACCCAGTCAGAAAACTTTTTTTGTCATGAAAATTCGTTTGCAAACCCGTATGCATACTTGACGTCGATATTCGGTAAACTTGTCTTGACCGTAACTTCTTCGTCCGAACTCGGAATGAACTCATTCTTTTTGAATTCTCTTCCTCTTTCAATTATCTTCAAAATGGAGATGAGAATTATTGATTTTGGATGAGTTAGGGTTGGTATTTGTCCTGTCTCATGTTTTTGAGTGTTTTGCTCCATTTCGTCGCACTTGTTCCACTTCTCTTGGACTTGGGAACTTGGATTCTTGGAGTAATAATCTTCTAAGCTAATTTTTAGCTTTTACTAGAATGTTGTTGGTGAATCACAAAGAAGGAAGTTCAAGAATGGAAATTAGTACGCATTGCTATGGGATTCTTGAATGTTCACAATCATCCTTTGTGAACTATGGTGCATGGTCGTTCGTGACTTTGTATGTTCTTCTTTGTGAAAATATTTTTATATGCCTTTGGTAGCTATTCTTTGTGTAAATACGGACGGAAAAGATTGATTCTACCCTCTAAGGACAAATCATCTTATATGTGCATTACGAGTTTGTCTTGATGCCTAGGAAACTTCTTATGAGAATTTATTCTTGTTTTTGAGAAGGATTACTAGAGTTTGGAATATCCATTATTGTGATTACACATAGCTATGTCCTACTTTTTCATCTTCATGTTTTTTAGGTTTATTGGTTTTTAAATTCTAAAAATATTTGGAGGATGATGTTATTGCAGTATTGATCGTTATGATTTTGTGATATTGCAATTTGATTATGGGATATGTATTGTTTGTGTCCGTGAAATTGAAGGTCCCATATTGTGTCAAAATTAAAGTCGTTCATAAATTGATATTCGTATTGATGAAAGGACGAATGAACTTTTGACAATTACAAAATTTATGCCTATGCAGTCATTTATTTGATGGAAAATAGGATGAAATCTTTTGTTTGACAAGGATAAAGTCTATTATGTCGTTATGCAAATAGTGATGGAAAATAAAATAGATCCTTGTATGTTATCCACGGTATTCATCTTCATTGATCCATTTTGTTATGTTTTACCGTGAAGGCTCCATTGTGTGTCTTATGTTGAGCACGATACAACTAAGTCCATTATTCTTATTGGCTTTGTTGGTTGTCCCATAAGATGCTATATGTTGAGCATTATGAACTAAATTAATCAACTAGTTTGGTTATTTAGTTAGTACTCCATAAGTTTTCTTTTTTATGTTGAGTACATGTATGGTTAAGGTTGTCATATTCTATGATGAACTTAGTCGGGGTTCCATAAGTTCTCTGATGTTGATCCCAAAATAATTAAATTGATTACTGCGGTGATTAGTTTGGTTATTTCTATTCCAATTAGATTAATTATAGGTTCTCTTGTAATTAATCTAGTTGAGTTTTCATATATTCCACAAGATCTTGTGTTGAGTATATGAAAGGCTACACTATCATGTTCTTTGGTTAATGTAGTCATATATTCCGTAAGGTTTTCCTTATGTTGAGTATTTGAATGATTAAGTTAGTCATCTCCGTGTGATTGACTTAGTCGTAGCTCCGTGAGTTTACTTATGTTGAACACTTTCAATTAAATTGATCACTTTTGTGGTTTGATTTAGTTGTGTATTCCGATTAAATTAATCATGGGTTTACTTGTGATTAATTTGTTTGAGTTTTGGATATAAAAAATCATTTCCATGGTTTTTGGTGTCCAATTTTTAAATCCTTCTTTTCTTTCGAAATTAAGGTCGCTCTTGTTGTTCTTTCGGGAATGACATCAAATTGGGGAGAGTTCTTTTGAACTTGTGCTTAATGGTAATATCTTGCGGGGTGTGCGGTTGTGGAATTTTCTAGGGGTTATCTTGTATCTTAAAACTCCTTGATGAATGTATTTAGATTCGGCTTTATGATTGCATCTAAATTAAGTTGGTATGTATTTTTCTTTTAGTCTATGAAATGTCTCTTGTGGAAATTTCATTATGATCCCGTTCTTGTACCTTTGCCAATTTTATTGAAAAAAGGGGGAGAAATAATGTAATTCACACTACAAATACATATGGTTTTCGGATCATTGTGTAAGGGGGAGTGGTTTCCATGATCGAGATGGAGTATTGGCTAAGGGGGAGTGATACATATCACCGTAGTATTATTGTTAAAGTCGTGATACAATTGGACTTTGATATTACATAATAATACTATGACAATGTATAATAATGATCGAGAATCTCGATTTCTCTCATTGTTATAGATACGAATCTTCAACAACGGTGATGCTAAACTTACAACCTTTGGGATCATTGGAGTACTTGGAAGGACTAAGATTTCATGGAACATTGAAGATTAGACTATGGAATAGGAGCCACTAAAGTTTATCTTTTTTGTATTCCATATGTATTAATAGTTTTGTCACTAAAATTGACAAAGGGGGAGATTGTTAGAGCATAGCTCGGTCGACCTCGCATGCGTTGCTATCTCAAGCATGTTTGTAAATGTTAGTGATCAAAACTATAACTCTTGATTTCTAGCCTACATAGCTAAGTCTCGGACTAGGATAGAAAAGTGTAGTTGAGCTCAAGGACTTCATGGTGATTCATCATACAACGACGAAGATCTATACAAGGAACCGTGGAACTTCATCAACAAAAAGGTATGTGGAGACTTAAACTTATCTATCACTCAAAAGTCTATCTAATCTATCTCCTACTTTTTATG